>NW_021145033.1:1009914-1065701 GCF_900634775.1 Gouania willdenowi | reverse complement strand
CCTCATCCGCGAAAGGAAACGAGGGGGTTGTGGTCGGTTGAAAAACCTGTACTGCTGGGAACTTGATCCTAATGACCTCAAAATTCTGAAGGTCTAACAACATAGCGAGGGCCTCCTTCTCGATTTAACTGTATGTCCTCTGGTGTTTGTATAAACTTTTCGAGAAGTAGCAATAGGATGGTCGACTTCGTTTTCATCGTGTTTGCAAAACAGCACCAGCACCCCACATACTGGCGTTCCACTTCCAACTTAAAAGGGCGACTCAAAGTTAGGTGCAGCCAACACAGGAACTACACAAAAGAGCCTTTGCAGACTCGAAAAGTCTGACACTCGGGGACCAGACAAAATTTTTCAACGGCCTACCCAACGCGGCGTAGGGGCGACAACTTCTGAGAAATTTCGAACAAAATCTCTATAGTCACCACCATTCCCAGGAATCGCGGCAGCGCCCGTTTGACTGGGGAGCAGGAAAGTCAATCACAGCCTGTACTTTGCGGCAACTGTGCTAAACGTTGACCTTGACCCACTTGTTTTCCAAGATAGGTTACCTTTCCCTTACCGAATTCGCATTTAGCCAGATAGGGTTAAGGGATGCGGCACAATTCTGCCTAAACGAAAATCAGGGACAATGTTGCCACATGCTCCACCCCCGTGGTTGATTAAGCAACACACATCGTCAAGATATGCCTCACAATTCGATTCCAGCTAAAACTCGGCTCATCAAATCGCTGGAATGTAGCAGGAAGCATTCCTTAATCCAAATGGCATCACTGTATATTGGAGGAAACGAATCAGGGGTGACGAAGGCAGAGATCTCAGAAGCACGAGGAGTTAATGGAACCTGCCAGTAACCTTTTAATAAGTCCAACTTAGTAACATATCTGGCAGAACCAACCCGATCTATGCAATCTTCCATTCGTGGTAATGGGTAGGAGTCGGGCTTTGTGACGGCGTTTACCTTCCGGTAGTCATTACAAAAACGAGCAGTTTGTCGGGTTTGGGAACTAAGACACACGGGGAGCTCCAGGCACTTACGCTTGGAACAGCTAACCCTGCTCGAGAAGATAACTCACCTCACTTTTCATTAAAGCTCGTTTGGTTAGATGACCCGATATGCATGCTGTTTGATTGGCAGGTACCCTGCACATCAATGTCATGGCTTAAAACCGAAGTCTGATGAGGATGATCAGAAAAAATGTTTAAATTATCCTCAATGAGCTTAATGATGTCAGTTTTGGCCGATTCATCTAAATTGATAAAATGATTCTAAGTCACTCAACACTTCAGAGTTTTTGTAGACGAGTAACCGGCAATAAACCATTTTCTCTCGTGCCATCATGACTCACAGTGTACTGTGGACGGCTTCACAAACAACCACCACGGGCCCTCAGGTGGAGCCATGGGGGGATCCTCTCGGAAAAGTAACGTTTTAACATATTAATGTGGCACATCCGTGTTTTTTTTGGCGATCAGGAGTTTTAAACATAATTTGTATCACTTAATTTCCTTCCACTACATATGGACCTGCAAATCGACACTGCAGACTACCGCCCCGCAGCGGCTAGCACTAAAAACTTTGTCATCTGGCTGGAAAACTCTCACCACAGACTGTTTATCGAATCGAGTACATACTCTGTACTCTGTAGTGTTTAAAAATGGGTTTATTTGCAGGTGCAAAATAAAATAGCATGTGTGATTTCCCTGGTTTAATTCTATGGGACATGAACATGATAAATGAGTTTGTTTTTTTTTTCTTTACTCTTTTTATAAATTTTTGTTTGGTGTATTTTTCTGTAATGTATGTTTTTTTATGTGTATTTTTGTATGATTATTATTATTATTTTTTGCCTTTGTAGTGATTCTGGAGTCATTTGTGTATTTTTCTATAAATATTTAGTTTTTGTGTATTTTGAGTCATTTTCATATTTTTGTTGTCATTTGGTGTATTTTTCTGTAATGTATGTTTTTGGAGCCTTTTTGTGTATTTCTGTCATCATTTTGTGTACTTTTTGTGTAAATATTGTTTAGTTTTTTTTGTTTTACGTAGTTATGTGTATTTTTGTATTTCTAAATTTGACATAAAAAGCTACAAGCTCTTCAGGCAGATGTTGCCAAATGTGTGAAAATAACAGATGTTTGCTGATGGCGATGGTGGAGCTTCATCTTCAGCAGCATCTGAAGCGGCCACAGCCCACAGGTGATGATGGTGGAGGTGGTCGTCAGGTGGATGAGGGGAAGGGGAAACAGGAGGAGGAGAGACCCGCGGCCTCCGCAGGTGAGAGTGGAGGGAATCTGAACTACAGCTAAGAAGTGATGAACTGTCGTCTACCTGGGTCAGATATCAATCAAGATTGGGTGTCATTTATTTTTGTTGTGCTTGTTAACTTTAACACAATCAGTCGTTAGAAGTAGGACATTTTATAATTTAGCTAGCTGTGCATGCTGGGCAAAAAAAAAAAGGAGATTTATTGAATTATAAAAAAATATATATAAAATATATATATAAAATTATTTTATTTTGCAAATTTGAGTTTAAAAAAGAGAAGAGTGAACTGTTGAGAAAGTTATTTTGTAGCCTGATGAGGTCAAATATAATCAAAAACTCATTATAATGTATCAGATAACATTAGATTAAACTTTACTGTCATTTCACAAAGTACAGTCCAGAGAAAACGTTTTGCATCTAACTTGAGAGAAAAACAAGTAAAGAATAAGAATTAGTGCATCTTAATAAGTCTTAATATATAAGACACTTGGTGGAATAAATATAAGAATGAGGTATTGTTTTACAAACAGCTGTTTTCTTCCAGCCTTAACCTCTCACTGTCTCTTATAGGATGATGTCACTCATTTTTGGGAGCCTGTCGTTGTTTCCTCTCAGTAAGTACTGTATAGAATACATGATTCAGCTATTTTTCTAGAGTGAACATATCAATACTGTGATCATCTGATCAAGTCCATCAGGTGTTTATTTCTCACCTTTCTCTGTTTGTCTCCTTACACTTTTTAAAGGTTGCCATGTCTGTGTTACTGCTGTGGAGGTCTAAGGTGACTGTTTATTGATGTGGTGAGTACATAGTCTGTGAAAATATCACTTAATCTGTCATTTATTCATTTTAATATTCATCAATGATCATGTCTCACTTCTATTCCTCTCTGTCCTAATTTCAGGATCCCATTATATGTTGTACATTGTTCAGGAGGTTAACTAGACCAAGCAGCTTTTAGGTTTCTGTTAAGTACTGTCGTGTGGATGAGCCGTGAAATAAGGGTTACTGAAGTCTTGTCAGAATTCGCCTTTTATTATCGAACAAGGGAAGCAGGACTATCGCACACAGTGCTCTTACACACCATCCACACTGTCAGCACGTGAACTAACACACTCCTTTTCCTCCCGCCCACACTTATTAATCCTCGTTCTACTCCCGCCAACCACGAACTAACGCGAGAGTGAGGACACAACAAAAGGAAACGTCACAATCACATACATTAATTCAGGGCGGCAAACACACACGGAAACACCCAACGTGGCAACCCAGACATGGCAACATAGAACAACATTAAGGCTGGATTCACCGGCATCACAGTACTGTATAGAATAACAGGACTGGGAGGATGGTGTAGGTTTAAGTTTATTAGACATGTAGATTTACACCAACAAGACAGTGTATAAGCATTGTTACAAGAAAGTTTGTTTTCATTCATAGGCTTCATTGTCTTTCCATCAATACCTGGTGTGTCCCATCACCTAGTGTCCACCTGGGGGCGGAGCCTGCACTTCAGTCTGCCTTTGGGGGCTTTTTGACCATCATCTGTGTCTCTGAACCAGTGGGTGATGATGAACAGTATCATAAATTAGACACAGGTCCTTTGCACTATGGGAGGACAGTGTCTTTATCTGGACTCCTGCTGTTCTCCTTCCTCAGAGTCACAGCTCAGGGGGCGGAGCCTCTGCTGCCTGAGCAGCTGAGATCAGTCTGTTACATGTTCCATGTCCTCTCCTCTATGTAGCGCTGTTTATAAGAGTAGAACATTTATTTTCCTCTATAAACAAGATGGTTCACCGACTTAGTCGTCCTCCTAAGACACTCATCATGTCCCTCATCGTCTCTGTTTGCTCTGTCTGAAGCTCTGCAGCGCATCACACACACTTTACCGCTTCCTCAGCAACCACACATCATGAGTTGTCATCACATTTTGATTGGTTGATGTGTGTTTTTCACCAATAGGGAAGAGGTGTATTTTTTGCTTTCAAACACTTTTGCTTTGTGAGAGAAGGTAGAACGTCCCGTTTTTACTCTTCGTTTACACACTGAACGCAACAAAAATGACCAGGAAAAGTGCAGCGTTTTTAATCTATCATAACTATTGTTCTACTTGTTCTATCAAGATCATTTAAAAACTAGTTTATAGTTTTAACAGTTTAAATTAACACTGTGAGGCTGCATCTGGTCGCTCTGCTGTCTTAAATTGGTCATGTGATCAGGATGCGGCGACGCGTCCATCGACTACAGAGGGTTAACTCACTTTTCTGCTCAGACACAGAAATGGAGGTTGGTGAAAGGAAGAAGACACACTGAACCACAAGCCCAGATCCATGTCTTGTAAACCAGGGGTAGTGAGTTCAATTCCCATTGAGGCCTTTGTTCCCTGTTACCTACAGGTCAAAGGGGGTGGGGCTAAGGATTTTGTTCACACCCTTTAACCTCTCTAGGATTGTTTTGAATGGAAAGCATTCCTGGTTTGTGAAGTCTACAGAGGACCAGGGAAGTGAGCTGAAGACTCTCCAGTGTAACTCTCAGCTGTGACAGCAGGGGGCGTGGTCTCCTTCAGTCCACTTACCAAAGACTTCACTGGCCTGTGGAGTGTATCACTGGTTGTGATTCTGATAAAATGTTTATTCTAAGAACAAAAACTTGGTTTTAATATAGATTTAAGTTTATTTCAAAATGAGTCAACTTGTATCAAGAAACAGCTTAATCATTTTTCACTAATACTGAGTCAGTTTTTACTTAGATTAGTTGTTTTCTTCTTGTTCCAAAGCTTTCATTTGCCAAAATTAAATAAAAACAAAACATTTTTTTTAACAAGAATTATTTGCTTATAGTCAGTATATTTCACTTATTAAGTTGTAGGAAGTTTGATTTCAAGTAGTTTAATCTAATAATCAGCCATTTGTGCTTATTTTAACCCTTTAGAATATTTATCAGGACATTCTTATTTTAAGATTAACTTGCTGCATGAACAGATAATGTCTCTTGTTTTAAGAATTCTCCTCAAATGTAGTGTTTTTTTCTTTTATTTTATCTCTAATTTGCAGCAAAGTCTTTGTTTTAAGATCAAATAGAGAGCAGCAGCTTTTCTGGGACAGTCCACAACAACATTAACTATGATATTGGTCAACAGATGAACTCCTCTGTCCTGTTGGTTAGGACAACGTGTCTAACAATAAAAGCCCATCATCACAGAGCTTCATTTGGACATTTCCTGATTAGCAATCATTTATTAGCTTTAGGTTTGGACCAGACGTGGGCCACACAATACTCAGTCTAGTATTGGCCACACCCCAAGGTATCGCTCAAAATACATACAGTATATGTAGAACTGTACATAGAACTGTAATATGGTTCTCCAGTTTAGCACTAAATTATAATTTTTATAGATTTTTCATGGCAATTACTATTACAATGTAAATTATCTGAACTCATTTCTAATGTAATTACAATTACAACAGCAACATATTTTTTAAATTACAATTATACCATCATTTTAATTCTGCGGGCAGAATCTGCTACTACTTTCTTTCTGACCAACTTCTACTCTTAAACATGTTCATAAATGATTCCTTACCCCTTTAGCACCAAAAGAATATTTGTAATATTACGTGAATATCTTTAAAAGTCACGTTTTTCTATTAGCTCTGTCTGCTAGCATAGCATCTCTTCTTCACCGGTAAATTAGCTGCATGCCAACCGACCACTGGGTTACCAGTGCCCTCTGCTGGTCCAAACAAATCTGACGTAAGAGACAGTGCAGTGTTTTTTTTTTAAGTCCAATTGTTAAGGCACAAAATACATTTTCAGTTGCACTTTTAAAAAGAAAAAGAACTATTATGTAGTTTTGCATTGTTTACTATAGAACCAGAATTTAAATTAAAGGCTTCTTCTTCTTTTTATTATTCCTTTATTTATTTCATTCAAGATTTATTTTTAGTTAAATTGCATTGTTTTGAATAGTTTATCAATTGGTTCTTTTAACAATGAAAAATAAAAGGAAAATAGTACAGTTTTTCCCCCCCAAAAAATAAAGGAATATTTTTTAGTGAGAAAATCGTATCGTGAACTCAGTATCATAAAAAATTAAAAAAAAAAAAAAATTGAGTTAGGACCATCATTAGACCCTAAAAACTACTGCAAATATAATGCACATACTTAACACTAGAAGTTCCACAGAGGTGTCAAATGAACTTTTTACCTATAAAACCCAGAGAGGTGTCATTTGACCCAAAGAGAACACAAAAATTTTTATTTTTAATGACAGTGTGGGTGAGAAATGTGCAAAAGAACAACTGTGATTTGTTTTCAATGGTTTTTATTTTGTAAAAAAAAAAAACAAACAAAATAAATAAAAATAACGATAATAACAAAGCAACTGTGCACATATTTAGAAGAATCTCCTTCATCCTCTTATTGAGACTCGTGACATACTTGGCACTGCCACGGTATCTCTCTCCTACATTTGCCACATGTGTATTTGTGGCAATGAACACATCGCACAGTTGCGCGATTGCTCTTGCAGCAATGGTTGATCTGACACTTAGCCCTTTTCCCAGGGCCAGGTGTAGGCGGTTGTTGTTGGCGCAGTTGCTCTTTGAGTGCCTTCTTTTCCTGAAATGTCTTGCGCAAGTTAAACAATGGCTCGGTGCAAATTCCCTACAACTAAACCCAGACAAAACGGAGGTGCTGGTTTTGCCCCTGATGACGCTTTGCCAGGGATTCACCAGTATTTGGGCGACCTGAGTTTGTCTTCTAAAACAAGCCTTAGAAATCTTGGCATTATCTTTGACAAAGCAATGTCATTAGAGCACCACTCTAAACTGCTGACAAGGAACTGTTTTTACCAACTGAGGAAAATCTCTAAACTACGTTCAATTGTGTCCAGAGATGATCTTGAGATGATTATCCACGCCTTTGTGTCTTCCCGTTTAGACTATTGTAACAGCCTATTTTCCTGTCTAAACAAAAAGGCGCTGTCTCGTCTTCAGCAGGTACAAAACTCTGCGCAGCGAGGTTACTGACTCGCACAAACAAAAGGGCCCATATTACTCCCATTCTAAAAGCCCTTCATTGGCTTCCAGTCACTTTCCGTTTCAATTTTAAAATTCTGGTGCTGACCTTCAGAGCCTTGCATGGTCAGGCTCCCTCCTACATTAGAGACTTGTTGTGTCCTTATACCCCCTCCCGGAGGCTGAGGTCCCAGGATCAGAACCTGCTCATGGTCCCCCGTACCCGTTACAAGACCAGAGGAGATCGCTCCTTCCAGGCGGTCGCGCCAACGCTCTGGAACGATCTTCCGTTTTCGCTGCGTCTGCTTGATTCCGTTGATGCTTTTAAGAGCCAACTGAAAACCTATCTGTTTCAGAAAGCATTTTAAAAATTCCAGTGATAAAGGGTTGTTTTATGACCATCATATTTTTGTGACTGCAACTGTAATTTGTATTGTATTGTATGCACTGTATGTATTGTGAAGCACTTTGTGACTCCTGTCTGTAAAAGGTGCTATATAAAAAATTTACTTACTTCTTTTCACTCACATGAGAGTTAGCCAACTCTCTTGCTAGCTGAACCAAGTCCACCCGTCTCTCCTGCACCCCGGTGCATGCTTGATAAAGCAGATGTGCATTGAGTGCCGCCATGTCGATCATGTTGTAGAACACGGCGACTGGCCATCGCCGTGTTCCTGTGCGCACACTGTACTCCCGCACCATCTGGTCCATCACATCCACTCCGCACTTTGTGGTGTTGTATTGGGTGATGGTGTTTGGCTTCCTTTTGATGGTTTCCTCAGTCTCAACCACGCTGTGCATGCTGCTGAGAATGTAGACGGTCTTTTTTCGTTTGGGCGCATACACCGTCAGCGTGGCACCAGTGGTGGAAAACACCTAAAAAAGAAGAAATTGTTGTTATTATAGCGGTTTTAAACACAATGACACACTCAGAGATGTTGATGGAATAAAAAGACCAACAACATACCTGAGTGGTGAATTCCTTGCGGTCCATCTTTCTAGTTGACTGAGGAATTTCCCGGCGAATCTTGTTGACTGTCCCGAGGATGGTGGTTTTCCGGCTGAGCAGTCGTCGTGCAAGTGTCAGTGATGTAAAGAAATTGTCCGTGGTGACCGTCCTGCCTTTGTCCATAAATGGTTCCACAGCTTCATCACCACACTCTCAGAAAGTCTCTCCTCACTGGGACGACTGGGGTCCTTTCCAAGATATGGGAGGACATTGCAGATGTACTTTGTTTTCAAATCACAAGCCACCCAAAACTTTATGCCAAATTTGTCGGGTTTTGTTGCAATGTACTGCAGGAAACAGCAGCGAGTCTTCGATGGGAAAAGCTGTTCATCAATTGTGATGTGTCGACCAGGGTTGTAGCATGTGATGCAGTTGGTAACAAACGATCCCCACACATCCGAAATTGCAGCAAACTTATCTGTCTGCACTCGCTCACTGCGCGTAAACATGTCATCAAATCGTAGGTGACGCATGATGTCTTGGAAACGGTTTCGTACATAATTCCAGTGATAAGTGGGTTTCCCAGGCATGCTGACCAGCTGTCACGCAGAGATGGAACCTTGGTCACCCCCCTCAAAATAATAACAGAAATAAATGCCATTAGTTCATGGAGGATCATGAACCAGTCCGTCTGCTCCGTTTGCCGTGCATGCTGAATAGTCCATTCTTGAATGGGACGGAGCATGCCAACAGTAATGAAACAGAGGAAGCTCTGAAGGCGACTCCTGATTCTTCTTCTGGCCTTTGCTGTTGGCTCTCCATCTGCAGCGTACGGTTCCATTGGAGTGAAACGGAGAATTGTACCCACATGTTCTTCATGCCACACTGTGCCCTCTTTCGCCGTCTCTGTGGGCTCACTCTCCAACCGAGCTCTCTTTTCCAGATGAGGAGCAGTCTCGTCATCTGCAATGTGAACAAATTCAAATTATTCTTTTCTTCGGTTTTAAATAAAATAAAGTCAGGAAATGAAAATAGGATGTTTGGGAAATCTAACCTGAAGACAGCTCAGAGTCCGAATCCGAATTTGGCTGAAGGTTTATGTCCTCCCCATCTGAGTCACAAGGGTTTGCATTGTTCAGGATCAATTCCAACGCTTCTTGAGCGGTAAACCTTCTCTGCATTTTGAGTAGAATAAGTGTGGAGTGTCAGCAGGTGGAAGCAGCCAGCTATTTATTCCCCACAGCACAAAAGACTGCATGACAACAGGGTATTCCAGGGGTGTCCAATTCCGGTCCTCGAGGGCCACTAATCAGCACACCTTATTCAAATGATTATCAGGCTTCTGCAGAGCTGGATGATCATTTGAATAAGGTGTGTTGGAAGAGGTGACTCTGTTTCTTTCAATGTTTGTAGTCTGTGTTTGTTCTCCCCCAGCATCAAGCAGAACGAGTTAATAAACGGGGCATTGTGACTTTAGCTTCCAGGGCACTTCCCCCTAACATTCCAGACTTCCATTGTTAGAGTCAGGCTCTCCCCCCTGCTGATTTCTCAGGTGATTCATTTAAAAAATAATAGATGCAAATTGTAGCCATCAGAGTCGTCAGTTTGGTCCTAGAGTTCATTTGACCCTGCTCTGGGACTTCTGGGGGGATATAGAAATCCCTGGGACTTCTAGTGTTAAACAGGGCTTAGAAAGCAGAAAGACACAAAAATGACAAAAAAAAAAAAAAAACACCCAAAAAAAAAAGTAAGGTTAAAACAAAGCCATTTTTTTTTTAAAATTTCAAAAAAAAAAAAAAAATTGAGTTAGGACCATCATTAGACCATAAAAACTACTGCAAATATAATGCACATACTTAAACTAGGCTAAGAAAGCAGTAAGGCACAAAAAATGACAAAAACCAAAAATCACCCAAAATCAAAAGCAAGGCATTTTTTTCAAAAATTAAAAAATAAAAAATTAGTTAGGACCATCATTAGATATCAAAACACAACAACATAGGTTTTAAACAGTAAAGATAATAAAGTGCTTTTCTGTATCACAGATTACGTGGATCAGCTCCTAGACCTCCTATTTGAAAAGGTCTTGGAGGACTCCGCCCCAGCTGATGTCAATCCCCGTCCCTGTAGATCTGTCTGCTACAGTTTGACAGACCTGAGAAGCAGCAGGTGGTTGGCAGATATGTGTCCAGGTTCAGTCAAGGGCAGGTCTGAACCCCACATAATGTCCTTGGTCGTCTGGGAACTCAGTTCTTATTCTTAGGACAACACAAGCAGGGAGAGGAACCCAAAAAGCCCAACACCAGCTCACAAAGCTTCTTTATGCCAAGTACCTAGAACCACTGAAAACACAACATATTGTGTAAAAATGTGTTTTGGATGACTTGTGTGTGTCATCAACAATAAAAGTTTCATGTTTATACATTGATTTGTATGATTTCAGTCTTTCATTTCAAACATATTATCTCCATAGCTGTAGAGGTCCATAGTGTGCTCTATATACTGTATATATAATGAATGCATTCTGCAGGTAGAACACATTCAGACACACTACTACCAGACCTGGATGATCCACCATACAAGCAGGTGTCTTTAGAAGCTGATGTATTCTTCTTGTAACATATATAAAATGAAAAGATAAGTGAGCCAGGCTAGCAGATAATAATCATTACTATTTCATTAACTAATGATTGACATTAGCTGTGGTATCTCCCTGGAGAAGATGTTTTCTGGCTCTCTGTTGCCATGGTTACACAGATTCCACAAGTGCACCTATGCAAAGAAAGTGAATGAACATTTGAAAACACTGCCAGTGCAGTTTCATTTGGCTGTTTTTAACATCAATGTGTTTAACCATAAAGGCAGTCGACCACCAGAGAACGCTTTAACCTTTGTCTTGTGTTAGTGTCAGCACCGACTAGTTTTTAGTTTTTAAATACATAAAAGAGTCACATTCATGTGTTTATAGATCAAGGCTTTTTGACTTTGTCAGGAACCTCTATTTCAACAAATAAAATTAAAATAATAAAAAATAATAAGATTATAAATCAATAATTAGAGCCAAAACTGAAATGATAAGTGCACTGTCAGCTGACACACTGACAGACAGCTCCTCTCCTAACCAGCCCTGCTTCAACATCAACCACAACAACCACAGCCACTAATGTCCAGTGACCCCAGAGACATTTATATATATATATATATATATATAGTTTCTGATCATGTTTAATAAAGTATGTTACAAATACAGAGTAGCCAGGATTAGTGCACACAGTGATAAGTGTGCCATATTTATTTGAACTAGATTTATATTTGTGAAAGTTTAAGTATAGGATACAGATATATAATATTTATTGTGTGTGACGTGTATTTGAAAAATAATAATTAAAAAAATATAAAAAATAATTTTAATCTGTTTTTACCTTTTTTTTCTCCTTTTTTTTTTTTTTTAACCAATTATGAGACATTTCCACCCCATTTTAATTCCAGGCTGACCCCACATGGGGTCCTGACCCCAAGGTTAAAAAACTGCAATAAGCTAATGACTCCATATCCATTGTTTGTATTTTATAAATCTGTTCTACTATATTTTAATGGTTTATTGAATATTTTGTTTGTGACATATTTTTGCTACAATTTAAGGAGTGGCTTTTTTGGGGGGGGGAGGTATCACTAATATATACTGTATATATATATATATATATGTATACAGTATATATTTATTTATTTATTATATATATATATATTATATACAACAGACAAAGCAAATGTGTACAAAGGTTATTAAGAGGTAAATATAGAATGAATCATGATTTTGACGTGCAAAAGAATGTTCCAGCATTTAAATGTGTGAGAGTGCACGTAGTTAATTTCAGACTAAATAATATATTGTCTAAAAAAGATGTGAGTGTTTTAAATTTCTGAAAACTGAGTAAACAGTTGTTTTCCCTCATTTCACCTTCTCTCCTTTCTTTGACTTTTTGTCCTGGTTTTCCTTTCTTGAGGAAAAACATGCTGCTTTCTATCTCCTGCTCCACGTCACATCCACAGTTCAGACTACCTGTATACATATACCTGACTCAGCACTGCAGACTACCTGTTTACATATACCTGACTCAGCACTGCAGACTACCTGTTTACATATACCTGACTCAGCACTACAGACTACCTGTTTACATATACCTGACTCAGCACTGCAGACTACCTGTATACATATACCTGACTCAGCACTGCAGACTACCTGTATACATATACCTGACTCAGCACTACAGACTACCTGTATACATATACCTGACTCAGCACTACAGACTACCTGTTTACATATACCTGACTCAGCACTGCAGACTACCTGTATACATATACCTGACTCAGCACTGCAGACTACCTGTATACATATACCTGACTCAGCACTGCAGACTACCTGTTACATATACCTGACTCAGCACTGCAGACTACCTGTATACATATACCTGACTCAGCACTGCAGACTACCTGTATACATATACCTGACTCAGCACTGCAGACTACCTGTTTACATATACCTGACTCAGCGCTGCAGACTACCTGTATACATATACCTGACTCAGCACTGCAGACTACCTGTATACATATACCTGACTCAGCACTGCAGACTACCTGTATACATATACCTGACTCAGCACTGCAGACTACCTGTATACATATACCTGACTCAGCACTACAGACTACCTGTTTACATATACCTGACTCAGCACTGCAGACTACCTGTTTACATATACCTGACTCAGCACTGCAGACTACCTGTATACATATACCTGACTCAGCACTGCAGACTACCTGTATACATATACCTGACTCAGCACTGCAGACTACCTGTTACATATACCTGACTCAGCACTGCCGACTACCTGTATACATATACCTGACTCAGCACTGCAGACTACCTGTATACATATACCTGACTCAGCACTGCAGACTACCTGTATACATATACCTGACTCAGCACTGCAGACTACCTGTATACATATACCTGACTCAGCACTGCAGACTACCTGTATACATATACCTGACTCAGCACTGCAGACTACCTGTATACATATACCTGACTCAGCACTGCAGACTACCTGTTTACATATACCTGACTCAGCACTGCAGACTACCTGTATACATATACCTGACTCAGCACTGCAGACTACCTGTATACATATACCTGACTCAGCACTGCAGACTACCTGTATACATATACCTGACTCAGCACTGCAGACTACCTGTATACATATACCTGACTCAGCACTGCAGACTACCTGTTTACATATACCTGACTCAGCACTACAGACTACCTGTATACATATACCTGACTCAGCACTGCAGACTACCTGTATACATATAGCTGACTCAGCACTGCAGACTACCTGTTACATATACCTGACTCAGCACTGCAGACTACCTGTATACATATACCTGACTCAGCACTGCAGACTACTGTTTACATATACCTGACTCAGCACTACAGACTACCTGTATACATATACCTGACTCAGCACTGCAGACTACCTGTATACATATACCTGACTCAGCACTGAGACTACCTGTTTACATATACCTGACTCAGCACTGCAGACTACCTGTATACATATACCTGACTCAGCACTGCAGACTACCTGTATACATATACCTGACTCAGCACTGCAGACTACCTGTATACATATACCTGACTCAGCACTGCAGACTACCTGTATACATATACCTGACTCAGCACTGCAGACTACCTGTATACATATACCTGACTCAGCACTACAGACTACCTGTATACATATACCTGACTCAGCACTACAGACTACCTGTATACATATACCTGACTCAGCACTACAGACTACCTGTATACATATACCTGACTCAGCACTGCAGACTACCTGTATACATATACCTGACTCAGCACTACAGACTACCTGTATACATATACCTGACTCAGCACTACAGACTACCTGTATACATATACGACTGACTCAGCACTGCAGACTACCTGTATACATATACCTGACTCAGCACTGCAGACTACCTGTATACATATACCTGACTCAGCACTGCAGACTACCTGTATACATATACCTGACTCAGCACTGCAGACTACCTGTATACATATACCTGACTCAGCAGTACAGACTACCTGTATACATATACCTGACTCAGCACTGCAGACTACCTGTATACATATACCTGACTCAGCACTGCAGACTACCTGTACATATACCTGACTCAGCACTGCAGACTACCTGTATACATATACCTGACTCAGCACTGCAGACTACCTGTATACATATACCTGACTCAGCACTGCAGACTACCTGTATACATATACCTGACTCAGCACTAGGCAAGGCAAGGCAAGGCAAGGCAAATTTATTTATATAGCGCATTTCATACTCAAGGCAACTCAATGTGCTTTACATGATAAAACATTCAATTGTTTAAAATCAATAAGAACATTTAAATCAATAAGAACATTTAAAATCATCAGTAAAATCAATTAAAATCATCAGTAAAATCATCATTACATCAACAACGGACAAAATCTCTCTCTCAATCATATGCAGTAGAGAAAAAAAGTGCCTTTAACTTTGATTTAAAAATGTTCACATTAGATGCTGACTTCAGCTCTGCTGGCAGTTTGTTCCACTTCTTTGCAGCATAACAACTAAAAGCAGCATCACCATGTTTACTGTGAACTCTGGGCTCCACTATCTGACCTGTGTCCATAGATCTGAGAGACCTGCTGGGTTCATACCTGACTAACATGTCACTGATGTATTCTGGACCAAACCCATTCACAGATTTATACACCAGCAGCAGAACTTTAAAGTCTATTCTGAGGCTGACTGGGAGCCAGTGTAAAGACTTTAAAACTGGAGTAATGTTTCTGACCTCTTTGTTCTGGTTAAGACCCGAGCTGCAGCGTTCTGAACCAGCTGTAGCTGTTTGATGCTCTTTTGGGGGATTCCTGTCAGAAGACCATTACAATAGTCCAGTCTGCTGGAGATAAAAGCATGGACCAGTTTCTCCTGATCTTTCTGAGCCATTAAACCTTTCACTCTGGAGATGTTCTTTAGGTGGTAGAAGATGTTTTTGTGATAGATTTGATCTGATGCTGAATGTCAGATCTGAGTCAATCAGAACACCAAGGTTTTTGACTTGGTCTTTAGCTTTTAAAGATCGAGACTCAAGATAATTGCTGACAGCAGTCCTCTTTTCCTTGTTACCAAAGACAATCACCTCCGTCTTTTCATGGTTTAGTTGAAGGAAGTTTTTCACTCATCCAGCAGTTTACTTTTTCTAAACAGTCACACAACACCTCAATGGGACCATAGTCATCTGGGTTCAGTGATAGATATAGTTGTGTGTCATCTGCGTAGCTCTGATAATCAACCTTACAGTTCT
Organism: Gouania willdenowi; assembly: GCF_900634775.1. Lineage (NCBI taxonomy): Eukaryota > Metazoa > Chordata > Actinopteri > Blenniiformes > Gobiesocidae > Gouania > Gouania willdenowi. The sequence goes on along the minus strand of NW_021145033.1, from coordinate 1,050,054 downwards.
GTAAAATTGTCCTAAAGGAAGCATGTAAAGGCTAAAGAAGAGGTCCAAGAACAGATCCCTGAGGAACCCCACAGGACATTGGTAATCTGTCAGATTCAAAGTTTCCAATGCTTACAAAATAGCTTCGCTCCTCCAAGTATGACTTAAACCATTGCATTACTTCAACATTTAGTCCAACCCATGTTTACAATCTGTGCAACAAAATTGTATGATCTACAGTGTCAAATGCAGCAGATTAGATTCAATAGAATGAGAACAGATACTTTTTCTGAATCAGTGTTCAACCTTATGTCATTGATCACTTTGATAAGAGCAGTTTCAGTGCTGTGATGAGAATGAAAACCTGACTGAAATTTATCAAATATTTTGTTGAATGTTAAGAATTGACTCAGTTGGTTGAAGACCACCTTCTCAATGATCTTGGCCATGAATGGAAGGTTCTGATTGGTCTATAGTTAGCCAGTATAGAGGCATCCAGTGTTCTCTTTTTTAACAGCGGTTTCACAGCAGCTACTTTCAGGGATTTTGGTACGGTGCCTGATTGGAATGAGCAGTTAATTATCTGACACAAATCAGTGACAATTGACTTTACAACAGTTTTAAAGAAGTTTGAGGGTATTGTGTCAAGGCAACACGTTGATGGATTCAGCTGCTGAACAGTTTCCTCTATTGTTTTGGGTTCACTGTAATAAACTCTAACATTGTAATTGACTCATCCCTCAGTGGTTGAAGCTGTTCAAGCTTTTTGTGATTTTGCTGGTTTGTTCTGATGTTTGACCTTATTGATTGTATTTTTTCATTGAAATATACAGCAAATTCATTGCATTTTCCAGCTGACAGTAATTCAGGGGCTATCTGATCTGGGGGGGTTGTGAGCTTTTCAAGTACAGAAAACAACGTGCGAGAGTTGTTGACATTTTTGGCAATAATTTCAGAAAAGTATTGCTGCCTTGCTTTGAACAAGCCATCATTGAATTTTCGCAGACTTATTTTGTACAGTTCTAGATGAATTTGGAGTTTTGTTGATCTCCATTTACGCTCAGCTCTTCTACAGTCAGATTTCAGATTCTGCATTATCTCAGTCCTCCTCCAAGGTGTTTTCTGTGTGTTTGGTTTTCTCTTAGTTTTGATTGGAGCCACCACATCTATGACATTACAGACGTTTCTATTATACTCATCCAGAAGATCATCAACTGTCTCAGCACTCAATGTTGGTGTCATTGCTATGGCTTCCATAAACTGTGCACTTGTGTTCTCATTTATGTACCTTTTCTTTAAACACACTAACTAGGGGGAACAGATGTTACAGTCTCTAGGTCAAAAAAGACACAGAAATGATCAGATAGAGCTAAGTCTCTTACATCAACAGCAGAGATATCAACACCTTTAGAGATAACCAGATCCAAAGTGTGACCTTGAGTGTGTGTCGGACCAGTCACATGTTGTGTAAGACCAAAAGTATCCATTAAAGCATACAGTTCTTTGGCAGTATTGTCCATGTTATTGTCTACATGAATATTTAAGTCACCTGTTATTTTTAAAAAGTTGTATTCAGTGCATACAACTGACAGCAGTTCAGCAAACTCATCCATGAATTCTCCAGAATATTTTGGGGGTCTATAAACGACTAAAAACAGAACTCTTGAATCACTCTTCAGTAAGAATAACATATATTCAAAGGAGATAAAATCATCAAATGTTATTTCTTTGCACTGAAATATTGATTTAAAAATGGCAGCAACTCCACCACCTTTCCTGTAAGTACGACACTTATTTAAATAAATAAAGTCTTGTGGTGAACTTTCATTGAGAATAGTATTACTGATACCATCATTCAACCATGTTTCATTAAGAAATAAAAAGTCCAAGTGATGTGTCAAAATAAAATCATTAATTATTAGTGACTTGTTAACAAGATATCTAACATTAAGAAGAGCTCATTTTAAAGACTTTACTGGAGACACTGGTGGACTTTTTGGATGACATGTTATAGGAGTCACATTTTTATCTCTATAAAGCTTTTTGCTTTTTTTAATTTCACAATTTTACCTGTGTTACCTGTCACCACAGGAATTAAAGAAGCTGCATTAACTCCATAGGGCCCTGACTTTTTCTGGTTGTTCCTAAAATAGAGCTATTGCAGTCTAGACCCAGCACACATCAGGCCTGTGTCGCTCTAAGTTGAACACAGCTGGCCTGAGGAGAAGAGTGATCCTGGGCCTGGTATCACTGAGGAGGGATGGGTGGTGCAGATTGACCATGGTGGGGTAAAGGGTGGGGTGTCAGTCTTGTGCCAGCCAGAACCAGCTCGTTCATCTGGGCAGTTAAATCCAAGAAGGCAGGGGTAGGAGAAAGCTGGATGAGGTGGAAGTAGGTGAATTTTGGGGTGAAGCAGGTGGGTCCTGAGATGCGGGGGTTGGGTTGACCTCTTCATTTTGGCGATTTTTATTTCTTGCTGGAAGCTCATTGACTCCATGTTCTTTCCTTGTTGTTTTGTTCTCCGATGGTACATGTTGTCCTCTGTCTTTATCAGAACTGATAGCAGTGTGACTGGTGAAGTAAAACAAGTTGGATGTGAAGAGTTTTACTCCAGCCTTGTTTAGACACAGTCCATCTGCTCTAAAAAGATGACGACGTTCCCAAAAAATAGGAAAATTTTCTATAAAATTTAGTGAAAGGGCAGCACAAGCCGAAGACAGAAATTTATTCAAAGAGTAAATCCTTGAGAATTTCAGATCTCCTTTGCTGACTGGAGGTATCGGGCCACTGATGAACACTTTAGGCTGTAAACAGCTCACAGTTTTTAGCAGATGGGTGAAATCCTGCTTTAACACCTCAGACTCCTCCTTGGCTAAATCATTTAACCCAAAATGAATCACAACATTTTTCAAATGTCGGTAATCTGCAACGATATGCAAGATTTTGTCATCCAGGTCTGATACTGTGTCATTAGGTAAGCAGATCACTTTCACGTTGCTGCTAAACATCTTCTGAGCATCTTTAACAGAAACGTCTCCCACTATCAGTGTGTGAGGTTGTTGCTTTGGCCTACCATGTCACTTTTGTTTTCCTGAAGCACTTTCAGTCTTCACAGTTCCAGAAGGTTGTGTGTTGACCTCATTAGAGCAGATCCTAGGTCATTCAGCAGTGGGATGAATCGATTACCCAGTTCTACATGAAACTGGGTTTGTGACTTGGTGATACTCCTGCCTTTAGCAGATGTCCACTTTTGTGCCTGGGCAGACAAGGGAGTTGATGTTGAGGCTGCAGTCTGAGAAGGGAGTGCAGGCCAGTCCGTCTCATTATTGATATCAGGGCGCTTTGCTCGGCCCGTTAGCCTTTGAAGTGGATATGACTTTTTCTTAGGCTTAGCTCCCAGAGTATTCCAGGGAGGACTCACACCTGTTGGCTTATCAACGGGAACAGGATCCTCCCTAGGCCTGATAGCTTTGTTAGCACGGGCTGGTAGCGAGTTAGCTTTATCCACTCCGCTGTTTTGAAACAGCGGCACAGTCGTATCATTATCATATCCACAGTGTTCATTAACCTCAATGTTTACTTGTATTCCTCACACTGTAGTCTCCAGTTCAGTAATCTTTTGGAGGAGACTGCTGTATTCTGTTGTGGAAAGAGCCATTCTTCTGCTAGTTAGCTTGCTACTTGTAGCTAGCTAGCTTGCTACTTAGCTTTCCAGTTGAGCCAGCAAATAAAAAAGCAGTAGATGATTACCTCAGAGCCAGAGTCAGATGGTAAATGATAGAGTTTGATGTTGAAGTATCGTATCATTTCTCAGAAGAAAAAGTTCATGTTTAGTAAATATACACTACAGACTACCTGTATACATATACCTGACTCAGCACTGTAGACTACCTGTATATACACCTGACTCAGCACTGCAGACTACCTGTATACATATACCTGACTCAGCACTGCAGACTACCTGTATACATATACCTGACTCAGCACTGCAGACTACCTGTATACATATACCTGACTCAGCACTGCAGACTACCTGTATACATATACCTGACTCAGCACTGCAGACTACCTGTATACATATACCTGACTCAGCACTGCAGACTACCTGTATACATATACCTGACTCAGCACTGCAGACTACCTGTATACATATACCTGACTCAGCACTGCAGACTACCTGTTTACATATACCTGACTCAGCACTGTAGACTACCTGTATACATATACCTGACTCAGCACTGCAGACTACCTGTATACATATACCTGACTCAGCACTGCAGACTACCTGTATACATATACCTGACTCAGCACTGCAGACTACCTGTATACATATACCTGACTCAGCACTGCAGACTACCTGTATACATATACCTGACTCAGCACTGCAGACTACCTGTTTACATATACCTGACTCAGCACTGCTGACTACCTGTTTACATATACCTGACTCAGCACTGCTGACTACCTGTATACATATACCTGACTCAGCACTGCAGACTACCTGTATACATATACCTGACTCAGCACTGCAGACTACCTGTACATATACCTGACTCAGCACTGCCGACTACCAGTATACATATACCTGACTCAGCACTACAGACTACCTGTTTACATATACCTGACTCAGCACTGCAGACTACTGTTTACATATACCTGACTCAGCACTGCAGACTACATGTATACATATACCTGACTCAGCACTGCAGACTACCTGTATACATACCTGTATACCTGACTCAGCACTACAGACTACCTGTATACATATACCTGACTCAGCACTGCAGACTACCTGTTTACATATACCTGACTCAGCACTACAGGCTACATGTATACATATACCTGACTCAGCACTTCAGACTACCTGTTTACATATACCTGACTCAGCACTGCAGACTACATGTATACATATACCTGACTCAGCACTGCAGACTACCTGTATACATACCTGTATACCTGACTCAGCACTACAGACTACCTGTATACATATACCTGACTCAGCACTGCAGACTACCTGTATACATATACCTGACTCAGCACTGCAGACTACCTGTATACATATACCTGACTCAGCACTGCAGACTACCTGTTTACATATACCTGACTCAGCACTGCAGACTACCTGTTTACATATACCTGACTCAGCACTGCAGACTACCTATTTACATATACCTGACTCAGCACTGCAGACTACCTATTTACATATACCTGACTCAGCACTGCAGACTACATGTATACATATACCTGACTCAGCACTGCAGACTACCTGTATACATACTGTATACCTGACTCAGCACTACAGACTACCTGTATACATATACCTGACTCAGCACTGCAGACTACCTGTATACATATACCTGACTCAGCACTGCAGACTACCTGTATACATATACCTGACTCAGCACTGCAGACTACCTGTAGTGAAATGGAGGACGGACAGAGCTGGATGATGACTACCGTTAAACTAGAAGAAGAAGAAATATTATTGAGGGAAGTGAAGCTGAGTATGAGTAAGACGGACAGTGATGATGATGATGATGATGAAGGCTGCAGGAGGAAAGCTGTGCTGGAGGAGCTTCGTCATCCCGACCATGTGTGGGACGGAATGTTTGCTCCAAAGATGGAGAAAAGCGGAGAAGAAGAAACGGAGGAGTTTTCAGATGTGTGCTCTGTGAAGGAAGAGGTTAGAACACTCCGTGTGTTTCCATTCATTCACTCACTCACTCACCACATTCATCCGCTGTTACACACACACTGGAGACTAGTTTAACTGGTGACCCACTTCATTCACACTCACATTTCTCTATCAATATGTGACGATGTAAAGGTGGAACAACCTGTGTGTACTCAGTGGAACACAGAGAACAAACTACAGAAAAACACACTTTATGTTAATGAGCTAAGGAGTGGGCAGGGACCGTCTACAAAGTCACACCCCCAAAGGAAGCGTCAACAATAACACCAATAACCCTGTGGACAGTCTTTATTAGGGCTCTATTTACTACAGCAAATATAGTTAAGAAGATACTTTATCTGATTTATGTTTTCATTAATATCCAGTATTAATGTCATTAATTAGTAATAACTTAAAAAAAATAACTGTACTACCATGAAAACAACAACATCTAAGTACTACAGAAGAAATATTAACAAAGATACAGTTTATTATTTTTTATTTTATTATTGTTTTATTTAAAGTTTGTAAATAACCAATACTGTAATTAATATTCATTTCATCTATTATCCTGTAAACCAGGTTCTTAACTGGTCTCACCCTGTGACCCACATTTTGCCACAGTCATTAAATCACGACCCACTTTTTTTTTAGAACTCAACCAACCAATTTTAGTCTTTCAAAAATAACTGTCGACAACACATGTTAATAATTATTTTAAAAATATAAATCTATATATTTTTCTGTACAGCATGCATTTACAGCAGGCCTATCAAAAGAAAAGTTTATTTCAAAATAAAAGGACAAGTCCATCATGAGGCATTAACTAAGTATTTATTTATTTTGACCAGTTTTCCGGACCCCCTTTTGGTTCCTGACGCCAGGGGTTTTGCCCAGAAAACGTGTTAAGTCTGTGGTGGTAGTGAAGCCACCATGCTTTAAAAAAAAAATGTTAAAAGTTGAAGAGGAATTTTGAATAATTACTTAAGTGATATATAAGCCATTTATTACGATACTTAACGTAGAGTCTTACAAAAAGGCACAATCTTGAAATACGGTTTTAACAAACACAAAAAAGCAGCAGCATCTCCTGCAGAAACAAGTGCAGCCAAACCATCTGATATGAACATGACAGAAGTTGTTTTGCATTCTGTTCTAAATAAAATGTATTTATAAATACTTGGTATATCAGTGATGACAATGTTGATCATTACTTCATTTAACAGTAAGTGTTGAATTTCATTAAATGTTGTCTAAGAATACATATTATTCCTGAAACAACATTCAATTCATACATTGTAAATGAAAAAGTAGCAGTAATACAATAATAATTAATAGATGTGCAGCGCTCCAGCCAATGTGATTAAGACGTGCTTTTTCAAAATGTGGTTCACAGTTGGAGATGATACCACATGTTTTAACCCAGACATTATATTTAATTATCACAATCCTGTTTCTTACTACAGTATATATTTATAAAGCAAGGTGTGTGTGTCTCTCAAATATATCTGTGGATAAGTAGGGCCCTATAAAATACATTTTTAAATTCTGTTTTTTTAGAAATATTTATAGTTTCTTAAAGAAAATATTAGTTTTTAACTAAATGTATGTCAAAAATAAAATAAGATACAATTAAAAGGTACATGTAAGTTGTAGTGACATGGATTATTCTGAGTGATCCTTTTTAATTATTTATATATTATATAAAGATGTATGAGAACAACATTAATGTCACTATAGTTCCTCTCAGGCATCAATGGTTTACTGCAGGGGTCTTCAACGTTTTCCAGGCCAAGGACCCCCAAACTGATGGAGAGATGGAGCGGGGACCCCCTACTTATATATATTGTATAAAATTGTGTTTTATATTAAACTGGTCCTATAGTGCCATGTATAAATGTACTACTGTGCATTAAATACTAAGATATTCAAATAACACACAGGTTTATATATTCTTGTTTTTAGTTTAAACATGTGCAAGGTACAGTGAGTAGGGTGGCCATGCCACTGCCATTCATACACATAACATAACATAACATAACATAACATAACATAACATAACATAACATAACATAACATAACATAACATAACATAACATACCTGATACCTGCCAAGATCAACAATGTCTGTCAAATTGCATGTAACAACATTTTGCATAAAAGCTGTTCAAATGGACATTTTTGGCCGTGGGTTGTCTCCAAGTGACGCTGCAGTTTTGATGGCTTCATAGACTCGTTTGACAGCACAGTAGAACAAATGACACACATTGGAAATTCAATGCCATCTCTCTCCTTGAAGGTAAAGCCAAACTTCAGATAATTGTCTGAAGGACATTGTCTCTCTTTTACGCTTACCCTTTAAAGCTGCGGGGCCTACAGCAGGTACACTGTCACTTTCATTTTCACCTGCGGTTTCTGAGGTGGAGGGTAGGCCTATCTCTTTTGCTCTTGTGGGTTTTTTTGTAGTGTTACAAAACGATTCATTTTTTATTTTTTTTGATCCAAACATAAACACTAGCTGCTAGCATAATAGCTTAAGAGTGACCGCCCACTTTTTTAACCTCACTGTTGAGCTCCAGAAGACTGGGCTCTCGGCCAATCACGGGGAACCTGACAGAGATAGCGTGTCAACTACGACCTCGTGATTGGCACAGCAGCGATAGGGGTGGGTCCTCCTTGTTGATGGGACAGGTGAATGAACCAGTTCCCAGCTTGAAAGAGCTCCTGTGTGTCGCTGAACGTGTGCATTGCTGACTGAAAGACATCTTCTGCCTCCATTTATCTGTTCACTACAGTGTGTTGGATTCATGTTAATGTGTATTTAAAGACATTTCAATTTATTGAAAAATTGTGGGGGGGAATATAAGAAAATGTCTAATCAACCAAAACTTTCGCGACCCCCCTGCAGTACCTCCGCGGACCCCCTGTTGAAGACCTCTGGTTTACTGAATCTGATCAGATTTAATGATTAAGGCTCAGATTGACCTGAGACTTTCAACATGGCTGCTGCTTGGTTCAAAGGTGTGCAACCTGCAGCTGTACCATTAGTCATCACATTTGGTTCCAACAACTTCAAACTGGACGGTACCAACAACAAAAGGAGCGCTGACTGCTGAGTCTGCAGTAAACAAATCAAAGATTGATATTGTAATAGCCTGTAATAACCAACTAATCAGTACTGGTACTGTATGCTAATACATAAAGGATGATAATAATACAGTCAATACTTTGAATTTCTTAGATATAACTGTGCAGTATTCTTCAGAGACCAGATAGCAGCAGATGACAGAAGGTTCATTACAACCAGAAGAGACAGAAGACTTTTATTTTGTAGAGACTTGACTTGGACTCGTAACCAAAGACTTCTTTCTTTCTTTCTTTCTTTCTTTCTTTCTTTCTTTCTTTTTTTCTTTCTTTTTCTTTTCTTTCTTTCTTTCTTTCTTTCTTCTTTCTTTCTTTCTTTTTCTTTCTTTCTCTTTCTTTTTCTTCTTTCTTTTCTTTCTTTCTTCTTTCTTTTCTTTCTTTCTTTCTTTCTTTAACATTTATTATTAGAATGATGTTTATGAATTTACTGGACACTTTGAGTTATTTTAAATAATAATACCATAGCCAAATGTTAATATCCATGTAAAATAATACATACAATAGTACATCTTATTTTTTAGGACTTGCAGAAAGTAATATGTTAGCATTAATTGGTCAAAGTTGTTGTCTGTTAACTGTTAAATAGTGAACTATGAACATCCCTGATTTAAAAGAATGTTTTTAAACTGTTTTAAAGATGTTTTTTTCTCTTTTCTAGCAATGCATGTCTAAACGTTTTGATGGATCACAACAAGCTTTGGATCTGAACAGTATTCACACAGACACAGGTAACCACACCACATCTTTTGGCCTTAGATTATTCACAATGTTGACCACTTCCTTTGACATCTCAAAGGAAACACCTTGGATTGTGAATGTGTTGTTTTATATAGTGGAAGTATTTATCAATCACTGCTTTTTAAAACACAATCTAAATGGTTTGTGTTACTGGGTTAACAGGCTGGAAGCACCAGGTGATACTTTTATATACAGTTTACATTTTTTGTGGTTAGAATTATTATTCATTGATTACAGTTGGTTTCATAATGTATTATTATTATTACTTAAAATGTGGTTTAAATATTTAAAATCTTCAGAATTGTGTTGTTTCATGATGACCTTGTGGATTCTTTCATAAGTGGACGTGAATGTTGAAACTTTTATCTGTTTAACAGACTTGGTGTCAAAGTGGTTTTAAACAGGAAAACAAACATGGAGGCCGTCATTAAGATCATTGAAGAAAACATTCCTCAGGTAACGGTCGTACGACAATCAGCAACAATCTGTGTATCTTCATATACTGTGGATACTTTAAAAGTTAGATCATCAAAGTGAAGTCCAGACCTAATGAAAGCAATGTTTTCAATGTCGTGCAGTCATGAACGATGGAGACAACAGGACTCTACGGGTGATGCTGTTGGGTTGAGGTCGAGAGGGGGCGGGGCTCATAATCAGTGGAAAGCCAAAGACGTAAATAGCGTCCGCCTCCACTCACAGTCTGGTGTTGGCCTAAAACAAGCCTCTTGTTTTCATTGAAGTGGAGAGTTTGGCTAATATGTTAAACTGCAGATGTAAATGTGATTGGATGGAAGGTTGAAGCTCCGCCTTTGTCTGAAAAATGATCAGGAAAATCCCTTGAAAATCCTGTGATGGTTGTGATCAGTACACAAAGCTCAGTCTAAGGGAGAGCAGTGAAGACTGTAATCATTCTTAGGCTACATTTACTCTCATTAATCTAGTTTATGAAAAGATCATTGCTTCAAAAAAACATTTTTTATAAAAAAAACTCTGTTTTGTTCTTGAGTGACGGTGACTCGTTGATTGTCCTGCATATTGACCAGAGTGGGAGGAGTTAAGACCAGACTGGTGGTAACCACCTCTCTCCCAGCAGCGTATCACTTCTCTCTTTAGAAAAAACCATTTGTTTGGCAGTTTTCAGCTCAAACTGGTCGACCGTGTTTGTGTATGTGTTGCTTTGCCACGTCTAATCTGTGTGTAGAGGGTGAGTTTACCTGCTGGTAAGTACACTCCAGGGTGGGCGTTCAGGTGAACGTGGGACATGGTCAGACATGTATGTTAGCGTATACTCAACAATAAGGAAGCTGAAATCCTTCCTGATGCTGGTCATATTGAAACAGATGTTTCTAAATGCAGATGTGATCTCCCAGCTGTTCTACACAGTGTTGCAGTGAACAAAATGAATGTGTTAGTGGAGCAGCAGGTCTTACTGAGTTTTACAGCTTATTGTGTCAACTTTGAATTCTCACACTAATTCTTCTGCTTTTCTATTTAGTTTACATACCAGTGCTGTGTGCCAGAAGGTTCCTCAGCTTCTGAAGTTGGTAGGTCTACTCACTCATTCATTCATCAGCAGTTTATGGTCACTCACTCTTCATTTCTACCACCATAGTGTTGATACTAGAGGACCTTAGTGTTTAAAGGCTTTTAGTCAATTATCAGTTGTGTTAAAGCTGCTGTGAACAATAATTATCTATCAGATCAAAGACATGGTGTAGGCCTCCATAGATCTATAACTCAAACATCAATTGCACGGCAAAATAATAACAAAAGTTGAAATTGCAGCTTGAAAGTTTGTCGAGTCGAGCCACTCAGAAATCCTGATATGAATGAAATTAACTTTAAAGCAACAATTTCAAGCTTTTACATTTAGAGTATATTAATCTGAGGTCTACAGTATGTCTTTATCTGATTAAAAAAATAAATAAATAAAAGATCACATCTAGCAGCTATAAGTACAGTTTATTGTAGTTGTTTACAAGATGTAAAATCATCAAATAATTAAGTAGTTTTATTCCCCAAATATTTATTTCTTTATTTTTAGGGACGATGTAATCAACATAGTTACAATAAAGGTTTACAGCTGATGCGACGCATAAAGAGCTTCTAGCTAATGCTAATTCACAGCTCATGTCCCTGGTTGGGCCTTTTTACACAATTTACAATAATAAAATACATTAATACAACATTTGTATAAAACTTTTTCAATCACACACATACACACACCATCACACGTACATTCACGCAGACTCAGCATTATTTACTTTGGTTTGTTTTCAGACTAAACCCTAGAAGTGAACATTTTAAACTCAGATATGGTTCTAAGTTCTGTGGTAATGAGTTCTACAGCTTTGGACCTGAGTACGATGTACCAGTCACTATATATTTATTGACTTTGTTTTTATCCACATGGACCAACCAGATTAGTTCAGAGGTCACAGATTAGATTTGTTCTGGTACCTTGAGTTTAGTTTGTGTTTTGTTCCAGTGGTTTTTAAGGAGAATGTTATGTTTCATATAACACCAGATATTCACCAGATGAACTGATGTTTTCCAACTTGTACTAAACTGTGTATTGTCCCTCATCAGGATGGAAATGACCTCCCCCACCCATTGGCTTTGATGTGGACACACCCACCACTCTCCCACCTTGTAAGGTTAGTCAGTGTGATGCTGAATTGTCTGTTGTGTTCAAAACGTCACTTGTCAAAGTACAAGAATATAGAAGCCACTATATTTTTAGATTCAAGCCTTTTCTTTTCTGTAATGAACGTCTCATTTCTCCTGCTAAATGTTGACCATGTGATCACACAGAGAAGCTGCTTTGGCTCTGATGACGCTAAACGTCTACATTCAGCGCTTTTTGCAACAGTGAGTTTCTAACATTTTTCCCTATGTCGCTTCACAGCGTTTCTAACAATAAGTAGGAAATGACATCAGTGATTGGTGGTGATATGCAGAGTGTGTTTTGTTTGTTACCGTACAACGTCCAGAATCCATCAAGGTAAGGACACACACACACACACACACACACACACACACACACACACACACACACACATATTAATTGAGTGCTGCTGATGTCTTTGTTTTTCAGGAGCGTTCTGAGAGAATATTTCAAAGACAGTAGAAACCTGAAGAGGACCAAAGACTCCAGTAAGTTCTCCTGAAGTCAACGTATGACTTGTAATGATTAGGGTTGGGTACCGAAACCTGGAACAAGTATGGGACCAGTTCCCATGGAAACGCTAGTAACCGGGCCCAATAAGAACAAAGATGTCGGTGCCACACATGACTTGATACACATGACGTTGTTGTCGCTGCTCAGATCATTGATCAATGACCTCATTTCTAACCGTAGCACATACACAAAACACGGCCTAAAAGAAGGTGCGTGACATTATCCTCCATAAATAAATAAATGTGTGGGAAACGCTGATGTGAAGTTTATCTAATAAGTTTATTTGTTTAGTTAAATGTGTTAAATTTGGCTCTGGAAATAAAAGGTCATTTTGATATTTTGAAGTTAGTTTAAAGTAATAATTTTGCACCAGAAGCGTTGAAAAAGTAGCGAGTAGTAATCGATACCCAACCCTAGTAATGATGGAGCCCACCTGATGTTTGTCTTGTTTTTTAACTGCCCTAGTGATGCGTTTCCATCTGCTGAAGCACACATGACTGAATGTGGTGACGTTCCTCAACGAGCTGCCATAAACCCAGCATGACATCATCTCTTTCACCGTGGACGTAAACGCCTACACAGTGAGTTCACATCTGATCTGCCACACACTGAGGTACATCATTTGTGTTGTTCACTCTCAGCCAAACTGCTTTGTTTTCACAGAATACGCTGCTGTCATTCACAGTGGGCGGAGTCTTCAAAGAAGGTCAGTATCTTAGTCGTCATGGTTTTAAGAAGATCCACTGCAACTCATCTATTCTCACTAACGCTTTCCTGGCTTTTTCAGTTGTTGTAGATGATAAATCTAAAGAATCTACAAGGTTTTCATCACAGTTCCAGCAGTGGATTCTGGGTAGGTTACACACGTAAAACCAAAGTGCTCATTATCAGCTGTAGCTTCAGATAATGCTTGCCTCCACTAGTATGACTGGAATGAACAAACAGTAAATACTGTTTCACCACATGTGTTTTCTGTGTATTCCTATATTTACCTAATGTATATTTATTTGTCCATAAAATAAAATGATAAACATTAATGCTTTTACACAACAACTATTGTTATTGTAGAGATTACTGGGGATGGGAACCTTTCACATTTAAACCCATACTCATTACTCGTAAATCAGTATCAGTACTCAACGATACCACTTTTTATTACTTTTGTGTGGTAGTAAATATTAAATAATATAATCTCAAAATATTCCAGTTATTACCATATTTATTTCTCATATCAATAATAATAATAATTATAATAATAACAAACAACTTTAATAAATATATCAAACCAACATCTGTTTGTATTGTAGCAACAATATAATTATAATTGCTTAATTGATAATTAAGCACAATTATAGCATAATTATAATTGTAATTTTAAAAAATCTGTTGCTGTCATAATTGTAATTAGATTGTAATTGAGTTCAGATAATTGACTATTTAATTGTAATTGTCATGAAAATTCTATAAAAATTGTCAATTATAATTTAAGGCTAAACTGGTAAACCATGTTACAGTTCTATATGTACAGCTCTATACATATGTAGTTAACAATATGTTTCATATCAAGCTTTCACACATTTTATCATTTTAAAAATATTAAAACCTATATTTTCATTGATTAGGAAGCTTATTTCTAATAGATAGGAAATAAATGAGATGATTGATATTTAGTGTATTAGTGTTAACTTTTATTAGGTTATTTATTTCAGGCTTAATTGTAATTGGACTTTAGTAATTGAGAATGTAATTGTAACTGACTTTCAGAGGACAAAAAAATCATTGTAATTGGATAAAATGTAACTGTCATCATGATTGAACATGAGTAATTGAAGATGTAATTGTAACTGAATAATGTAATTGACCCAAACCCTGCTCACAGTCAAACTAAAGATGAACTAAGGCTTAGGCTGTGTTTGAATAGTCCCTCCTATCTCCTTTCCTATCCACTTTTCCTTAACCCTGTGGAAGATGTCATAGAGTTAAGGAAAGGTGTTAGGAGAGCAGTTAGGAAAAGGTGATCACGTTTGTTTTGACGATCAGACACACTTCCACTAGGTGATGTAATAATCCTACGGCCACGCCTCCTTTCCTCAGAAAACGCTCTTTTATCACGGCCACCACTTAAACACTTCCAGGTGTTAAAGGACAGTGGATAGGAAAGGAGATAGGAGGGACTATAGGGACACAGCCTTGGTGTGACCTATATTACTGTAATATTAACACCATAGAAAGTCTCTAACCTTTGAACCCTGTGGTCCTCGTTCATACTTGAACAGTTTGTGCATCATCAACGACCAGCTCTTCATCAGAATGGCTACAACGGAGCAGATCAGCAGAGCTTTTGTGGCCCGCCCCCTTCCTCCAGCCCAGTGCCCACCCTCACTGCCCCACAGCAGGAGATGCTCAGCACCTTCTCCCTGAAGTCAGACATGAACCTGGAATGGTCCCTGAAGTAGGTGTCCTCTCCTAATGCCGTCTACCAGACTAGGATGAATGTCACAGCTCACTGGTAAACACTGTCTGTGTGATGCAGGTGTCTGCAGGACAACAAGTGGGACTTGAACAAAGCAGCACATATCTTCACTCAGTTAAAGGTGACACGACTCAGGTGGTAGTGGGTCGTCTTCTGATGGAGAGGTTGGGGGTTCGATCCCAGTACCTGACTATGTGTCGAAGTGTCCTTGGGCAAGACACTGAACCCTAAGTTGCTCCCAGTGGTCGACTAGCACCTTGCATGGCATTCCTGTCCCACTGGTGTGTGAATGTGAGAGTGACTGGGTGAATGCGCTGATATGTAAAGCGCTTTGAGACTGTTTCAGTGTGGTGATAAAGCGCTATATAAAATCAAGTCCATTTACGACTCTAAACAATCCACGTCATGGTTTAAATGTGCTGATGTCTAAAGTAGCAACTGTTTCTGTTTCAGACGGTGAGAAAGATCCCAGACGTGTCGTTCCTAAAGTAAAACGTCTTTGTATTTTTGTATTAAATAAAGTCAAAGTGAACTCATGTGAAGCGTTTGATCAGATATTTGACCTGAATACTGTTGGTAGTGAGTGTTTTTGATAGATTACGATGGAGCATTGTAGTCAGTAAAAAAAAAAAAAATCAGTTTTCCAAATAATTTTTTTTTTATCCGTTTTCCGAATTATTATTGTTTTTTAATTCTTTTTCCAATTTTTAAAAAATTGAAATCCGTTTTCCGAATTAATTTTTTAAAACCGTTTTTCCGAATATTTTCACTAAAATCAGAGTTAATAACTTTTAAAATATAATTTATTTTCAAAGGAAGAACAAAAACATTATGGTTCAATGTCTGCTTAAATAATTTAATTCTCTTTTTTAATAAACATTTTTTTCAAATAAAGTAAAAGCAACTGTTGATTTAATGTGATCTACAGTGACTTTACTTTCACTGCTCATTAAATATTTATTAATTAAATTTTTTGCTGTTTCAGAGAACAAACCATCATAATTTAATCATGAATTAATTTATACTCAACAAATTTCTTCTGAAATCCATTAAATCATCCACAGACCAAATCCTTCAGGCTGTAACTACTTTATTCACTCTTAAATCACCATTAAGCACATTTATTCTGACTGGTTTGTCATAAAGTTTATAAAAAGTTGTTTGTGACTTCAGCACAAAAGTTGAGTGGTTGCCAGGTTGAGTAT
This sequence comes from Gouania willdenowi, assembly GCF_900634775.1. Classification (NCBI taxonomy): domain Eukaryota; kingdom Metazoa; phylum Chordata; class Actinopteri; order Blenniiformes; family Gobiesocidae; genus Gouania; species Gouania willdenowi. The sequence continues at coordinate 1,033,660 of NW_021145033.1, read as the reverse complement.
TTTCCCGCTGATTGTGAGATTATAAAATAACTAACTTAGTGATTAAACAGTTTAACGTTGGTTAAAGGTAATATTTATGTTTTATTTGGATGATGAACGGATGGTTTTTGGGGCATTTCTGTGGATATTCAACATATTTCATGCGGGGAATCGTTGGTTGTATCTGGCAACCAGCTAGAGTCAGGAACAAAGCAGTGAAATGGAGGACGGACAGAGCTGGATGATGACTACCGTTAAACTAGAAGAAGAAGAAATGTTATGGAGGGAAGTGAAGCTGAGTGAGACGGACAGTGATGATGATGATGATGATGATGATGATGATGAAGGCTGAGCTACATCATCACGACCACCTGTGTAAAGGAATGTTTGCTCTAAACTCGGAGAAAAGTGGAGAAGAAGAAACGGAGGCGTGTCCATCCAACCCAAGTATATAAAGCAGCGCCACCCAGCGGCAACACCTGTTTTTCAAAATAAGTTAAAATATCTGTCAATAAAAAATAAAATGTAAATAATTCCTCAGGTTCAACCAAACATCACTGGATTTATTTAAACTGTGTTATTCATATTTATCACAAAGTCAGCATGGTACTATTTTATTTTGAAAAGGTTTGTAGTTAAAGAAAAAGGCTTGAAAAATCTTTTTATTTTTATAACTGGTAAACACTGGATAATCTCCATCAGTGATTCTCAACTCATGGGTCTGGAGCTCAAATTGGGTCTTGAACCTGAACTGGTTGGGTCACAGACAGCTAGTCAAAAATAAATAAATACCTAATGTCTCTCATGTTGACTTGTCTCTTAATTTGAAAGAAACATTTTTTGACAGACATTCTGTGAAATGCATGTTGCACATGATATAGATTTATATTTAAAAATGTTCTATATATGTGTGTTTTCAGAGGCTATTTTTGAAAAACTAACTGACTGTGGTAATATGTGGGTTCCAGGGTGAGACCAGTTCAGAACCCCTGATCCAGGGTTGGGCTCAATTACATTTTTCAGTTACAATTACGTTTTCAATCACAATTAATTTACGATTACAGTGACCAACATTTTCTGTGATATTAAATATATTTGAATAATTGTTAATTACAGATGTGTAGAACTGTACATAGAACTGTAACATGGTTCCCCAGTTTTGCGTTCAATTGTAATTGACATGACAATTACAATGTCAATTATCTGAACACAATTACAATTTGATTAGAAATACAACAGCAACAGATTTTTTAATATTACAATTACCATGATAATTATGCCATAATCGTAATACTTGCGTTATATTATTGTAATTTTACTTGCAAATTTGAGGATAATTCTGAATAAAGTAAATAATATTTGCGATGTATTATTGTAATTTTACATGCAAATTCAGTGATATTCCTGAATAACGTAAGTAAGTAATATTTGCGTTATATTATTGTAATTTTACTTGCAAATTTGAGGATATTTCTCAATAAAGTAAGTAAATAATATTTACAATTTTGTGTTATTTAGTTGTCATATTTTTAGAGTAATTTTTGTTTTTTTGTTGTCCCATATTTTGTTGTTTTGTTGTAATTTTATGTATTTTGTTTAGATATTGTGTATTTGTGTTGCCTTTTTGTGTTTATTATGGCCTATGTTTTTGTTGTTTTATGTCTTTTCTCATAATTGTATGCATTTGGTTTTCCTTTTTGTGCGTTTGTGATGTCATTGTGTTTATTAATGGATGTCTCCTGATGGTTTAACAAAAGGTCAGAAAGTAAAAGTATCTCTTGCATCTGATTGTAATTGTTATATTTTTTAAAACAGTAACTCATCAGTGGTTAGTGTTGTGTTCAAGACCACACTATCCGACACCAAGACTTGCCCGAGACCAGAATGCACCGAGACCAAGAGAAGACCAAGACTTTCGGGAGCCGAGACCGAGTCAAGACCAAGACCGAGACAAGCCGAGACTGAGACCAAGACCATAAACAATTTTTTTTTCAATTTAAAAAAAAATATAATTAAATAAAATTATGACAAGGTTCGACAGTTAAATAACATTCTGGACAAAAAAGTTGCTGCAAAAAATGAACTAAAATATTAAAACTACTACTGCTACTGATAAATTCACAATTAATGTGTCACATGTCACTCAGTCACATTAAGGAAGGTTGGTCTCAAACGGTCTTGACGGAAAATCCCGAGTCCGGGCAGCCCAAGTCCGAGACGAGACCGAGTCAAAATGCTTCAGAGTCCGAGACGAGACGAAGACCGGTCTCGACTACCACAACACTATCAGTGGTCATGGTGAGAAAAAATTACTATGCTGTGGAAAAGTGCATCTAAATGTATCAATTCATTATCTAATTGTAATCTCTATGATTGTAATGAAGAATTTTAATTCCTTAAACTAGGATTTAAGTTTTTTATTTTTTAATCATTTTGAAATGACTTCATTTTATTTTATTATTTGTGTGCCTTTGTCATGTTTTAATGCCTTATTACAACGTGAATCATTTTTAATGCCTTGTTGAAATTTCCTACTAGCTTTATTGCACCAATATAATAACTACTATTGTGTAAAATCATATTTTTAATTACACAAACAAACAGTTTTTCCTTTATGGTAAATACTGTCCAGGTCAGCCATGTTTTTTTTTTTTTGGACCTGCTGCACCTGGATCAGAAATGACAGTTTCCGAGGTTCATGGAACGCAGCATAAAACACGTTATGACGTGTGAATTTTTTTTTTGTTATTTAAGTAAAAACGCATCATATTTTGCATGTTTTTAATGAAATTTTGCCACAATTTTGTGTTATTTAGTTGTTGTCATATTTTTAGTCATTTTTGTTGTCCTATATTTTGTTTTGTTGCATCTTTATGTATTTTGTTTAGATATTGTGTATTTGTGTTGTCTTTCATGCGTTTTTGTCATCAATTCATTATCTAACTGTAATATCTATGATTGTAATGAAGAATTTTAATTCTTCAAACTCGGATTTAAGTTTGTTTTTTTGTAATCATTTTAAAATGACTTCATTTTATTTTATTTTATTATTTGTGTGTCTTTGTCATGCTTTATTGCACCAATATAATAATTACTATTCTGTAAAATCATATTTTTAATTACTCAAACAAACAGTTTGTTCTTTATGGTAAATACTGTCCAGGTCAGCCATGGTTTTTTTTTTTTTTTTTTTGGACCTGCTGCACCTGGATTTGAAATGACAGTTTCCGAGGTTCATTGAACGCAGCATAACACACGTCATGACGTAACGTCTTGAAGAACGCAAACGGCCACGAGCTGTGACGTGTGAGCACATGAAAGACAAGATGACAGTCTGCTCAGAAGACTTCCTTTAGTAGAGATTCAGAACCTGGAGTTTCTATCTGTAAATGTCACCGTACATTTTGACCAGCAGATGTCCCCAGTGAGCGTTGTGTGTCACAGTGAGTTTTTACCGTGTTCTGGTCGTGTAGCATCATTTAAAAGTGTCTTTATGTCTTGTCTTGTGCAGTAGTTGATGCTAGTTTATCTCTATTGAACTGAAAGCAGTGTTTACCGTGTAAAACATATATTTCCCTATTTTTGTAGCCATTAGTGTGCATTATAAATGTATCAAACACTACGCCACGCTTTTAGAAGGACATTGTTGTCTTTATTATAGTTATTAATGAGTTATTTTTGAACACAAGCACCTCTTTTTGTGTCAGTGTACACATCTAGTCATTAAATGCAGCTTTGTAGAACAGCTCAATGTTTGACAGGTAGTCATGGTAACTCAGGCTGAGATGAAAGCGGTGCAGGATCTAGACTACAGTAGTAATAACAGCACTAAACGACTAAAGTAGCTTTAATATCCTTAAAACACCCCGTAAAGATTGACCAGTAGATGTCCTCAGTGAACAAGGTTTGTGACCAAAATGACTTTCTTGTCATTTTCTACATTTTAACGACTCATTCAGTGATATTCCTGCAACAAGTGAGTAAATACTGCTTGTTTTCATTTTTTGTGAATTTAGTTACTCATACCCCTAATTATTCACTGCGTGTTTTGTAATATTTTAAATGTATTTACTTAATGTGTTATATACTTAAATCAAGTAGGTAAATAATGCTTGTTTTTAGTTATTTTAATATTGTTTATTTACTTGCAGTTTCAAAAATATTCCTAAATGAAGTTAGTAAATAGTGCTTGTGTTGAAATAATGCAATTTTTTTTTGCAAATTCTGTAAAATTCCTGAATGAAGTAAATAATACTTGTGTTGTAATATTGAAATTTTACTAGCAAATTCAGTGATATTTCTGAATAACATAAGTAAATAATATTTGTGTTGTATATTGTAATTTTACTTGCAAATTTAAGGATATTCTTGATTGATGTAAGTAAATAATATTTGCGTTGTAATATTTTAAATTTAGTTGCAAAGTCAGTGATATTCCTCAATGTAGTATGCAATAATATTTTTGTCGTTATTTTAATATTAATTAAAAAAGCATCATATTTTGCACGTTTTTAATGACATTTTGCCACAATTTTGTGTTATTTAGTTGTTGTCATATTTTTAGTCATTTTTGTTATTTTTGTTGACCTATATTTTGTTGTTTTGTTGTAATTTTATGTATTTTGTTTTGATATTGTGTATTTGTGTGGTCTTTCATGCATTTTTGAAGTCATTTTTGTGTTTTTTTGTCCTATGTTTTTGTTGTTTTATGTTTGTTTTAATTTATTGTGAATTTAGTTACTCATACCCCTAATTATTCACTGCATGTTTTGTAATATTTTAAATGTACTTACTTATTGTGTTATATACTTAAATCAAGTATGTAAATAATGCTTGTTTTTAGTTATTTTAATAACGTAAATTTACTTGCAAATTTAAGAATATTTCTGAATAACTTAAGTAAATAATACTTGCGTTGTAATATTTTAAATTTACTTGCAAAGTTTAGAATATTCTTTATTGATATGAGTAAATAATATTTGCGTTGTAATATTTTAAATTTACTTGCAAATTCAGTGATATTCTTCAATATAGTGTGCAATTAATATTTGTGTATTTTTTGTCGTTATTTTAATATTACTTAAAAAAGCATCATATTTTGCATGTTTTTAATGACATTTTGCCACAATTTTGTGTTATTTAGTTGTCATATTTTTAGTCATTTTTGTTTTTTTTGTTGTCCTATATTTTGTGGTTTTTTGTAATTTTATGTATTTTGTTTTGATATTGTGTATTTATGTTGTCTTTCGTGCATTTCTGAAGTCATTTTTGTGTTTTTTTGTCCTATATTTTTGTTGTTTTATGTTTGTTTTAATTTATTGTGAATTTAGTTACTCATACCCCTAATTATTCACTGCATGTTTTGTAATATTTTAAATGTACTTACTCATTGTGTTATATACTTAAATCAAGTAGGTAAATAATGCTTGTTTTTAGTTATTTTAATATTGTATATTTACTTGCAAATTTAAGAATATTTCTGAATAACGTAAGTAAATAATACTTGCGTTGTAATATTTTAAATTTACTTGCAAATTTAAGATCGTTTTGAATAACGTAAGTAAGTAATATTTGCTCTGTATTGTAAATTTATTTGCAATTTTAAGGATATTTCTGAATAAATTTAGTAAATAATATTTACGTTGTATTATAGTAGATTTATTTGCAAATTTAAGAATATTCTTGATTGATGCAAGTAAATAATATTTGCATTGTAATATTTTAAATTTACTTGCAAATTTAAGGATATTCCTGAATAAAGTAAGTAAATATTATTTGCATTTTATTATTGTAATTTTATTTGCAAAATCAGTGATATTTCTGAATAACGTAAGTAAATAATTATTGCGTTGTATTATTGTAATTTTACTTACAAATGTAAGGATATTTCTGAATAAATTTAGTAAATAATATCTGTGTTGTATTATAGTAATTTTACATGCAAATTGAAGGATATTCCTGATTAAAGTAAGTAAATATTATTTGCATTGTATTATTGTAATTTTACTTGCAAATTTAAGGATTTTCTTGGTTGATGTAAGTAAATTATATCTGCATTGTAATATTTTAAATTTACTTGCAAATTCAGTGATATTCCTCAATATAGTATGCAAATAATATTTGTCTATTTTTTGTCATTATTTTAATATTAATTTTAAAAAAGCATCATATTTTGCATGTTTTTAATGATATTTTGCCACAATTTTGTGTTATTTAGTTGTCATATTTTTAGTCATTTTTGTTTTTTTTTGTTGTCCTATATTTTGTTGTAATTTTATGTATTTTGTTTTGATATTGTGTATTTGTGTTGTCTTTCGTGCGTTTTTGAAGTCATTTTTGTGTTTTTTTGTCCTATGTTTTTGTTGTTTTATGTTTGTTTTAATTTATTGTTAATTTAGTTACTCATACCCCTAATTATTCAATGCATGTTTTGTAATATTTTAAATGTATTTACTTATTGCGTTATATACATAAATCAAGTATGTAAATAATGCTTGTTTTTAGTTATTTTAATATTCACAATTAACTTGCAAATTTAAGGATATTTCTGAATAACGTGAGTAAATAATATTTGTGTTGTAATATTTTAAATTTACTTGCAAATTTAGGGATATTCCTCAATATGGTTTTCAAATAATATTTCTGAATTTTTTTTGTTATTTTAATATTAAGTTTTAAAAAACATCATTTTTGGCATGTTTTTAATGACATTTTGCCTCAATTATGTGTTATTTAGTTGTCATATTTTTAGTCATTTTAGTTTTTTTTGTTGTTTTATAGTAACTTTATGTATTTTGTTTAGATATTGTGTATTTGTGTTGTCTTTCATGCTTTTTTGAAGTTTTTTTTTGTCCTATGTTTTTGTTGTTTTATGTCTTTTCTCGTAATTGTATGCATTTTGTTTTCCTTTTTGTGTGTTTGTGATGTCATTGTGTGTATTAGTGGATGTCTCCTGATGGTTTAACAAAAGATCAGAAAGTAAAAGTATCTCCTGTGTCTGATTGTAATTGTTATATTTTTTAAAACAGTAATTCATCAGTTGTCATGGTGATAAAAAATACAATGCTGTGGAAAAGTTCATCTAAATGCATCAATTCATTATCTAATTGTAATCCCTATGATTGTAATGAAGAATTTTCATTCCTTAAACTAGGATTTAAGTTTTTTTTATCATTTTGAAATGACTTTATTTTATTTTATTTTATTATTTGTGTGTCTGTCAAGTATGTATGTGTTTGTAACACCACGGCCCAACTTGAAGGACCAGAGAGGAAGACAGAGGACGCTGAGAACACCTCTGTGTTTGGTTGAGAGTTTATTTTAACTGTCCATTGGTTCAGCAGGTCAAACAGGTTGTTAACCTGGACAAAGGAAGAGGGAAAGTTAGAATCAAAGCATAATTAACAATTTTCTCATGCTGGGCTTTTATCTCTACATTGAAATTAAAAAATCTAAATTTACCAGCACTGTTATTTTTAGTTAACTTGATCCATTTTCCTGATTTAAACTAAATGTTTTTGTAATATTAAACAGTATGCTCAAATTATACTAAAAATCAAACCTAAAATGTACTTAATTTATAAATAGTTTTTATAAATCCTTAGTTTGAAATTTATTTAAACTTGGAAACACTTGTTTTCTCAATTGAATTGCATTTATTTATTTAATGTATTTACTTATTTATTCATTGTTAATTTATTAATTAAATTATAAACACGTTTTACTAAGTGTTAAGTATTAATATCAATCACTTTAAACCAACTATAATAATTTTCAACTTATGACATCACCTGGAACTTTTTGTTTATCTTTAACTACAGTAAATACTTACTTTTAATCATTTTACTTTAGTTATTTAACCACATAGTCCTTTTATTAACTTAAACGCTACTCAAATCAAATTATTCTAATAAGAAAAGATGACGTAGTTCTGGCACCTGGTGGACTATTTCTGGTACGATGTGAACTAGTTCTGGTACCTGTTGGACTAGTTAAGGTACCATGTGAACTAGTTCTGGTACCTGGTGGACTAGTCTTTGTACCTGCTGGACTAGTTCAGGTACCATGTGAACTTGTTCTGGTATGTGGTGGACCAGTTCACGTAACATGTGAATTAGTTCAGGTACCTGGTGGACTAGTTCACGTACCATGTGAACTAGTCCAGGTACCTGGTGGACTAGTTCAGGTACCTGGTGGACTAGTTAAGGTACCATGTGAACTAGTTCTGGTACTTGGTGGACTAGTTCTGGTACCATGTGAACTTGTTCTGGTATGTGGTGGACTAGTTCAGGTACCTGGTGGACTAGTTAAGGTACCATGTGAACTAATTCTGGTACTTGGTGGACTAGTTCTGGTACCATGTGAACTTGTTCTGGTATGTGGTGGACTAGTCCTGGTACCTGGTCGACGAGTTCTGGTACCATGTGAACTAGTTCTGGAAGCTGGTGGACTAGTTCACGTAACATGTGAATTAGTTCAGGTACCTGGTGGACTAGTTCAGGTACCTGGTGGACTAGTTCAGGTACCTGGTGGACTAGTTCACGTACCATGTGAACTAGTTCAGGTACCTGGTGGACTAGTTCAGGTACCTGGTGGACAAGTTCTGGTACCATGTGAAGTAGTTCTGGCACCTGGTAGACTAGTCCTGGTACCTGGTGGACTAGTTCAGGTACCTGGTGGATTAGTTATGGTACCATGTGAACTCGTTCTGGTACTTGGTGGACTAGTTCTGGTACCTGGTGGACTAGTTCTGGTAGCATGTGAACTAGTTCTGGTACCTGGTGGACTAGTTCAGGTACCTAGTGAACTTGTTCTGGTACCAAGTAAACTAGTTCTGGTACCTGGTGGACTAGTTCTGGTACCATGTGAACTTGTTCTGGTACCTGGTGGACTAGTCCTCGTACCTGGTGGACTAGTTCAGGTACCATGTGAACTAGTTCTGGTACGTGGTGGACTAGTCCTGGTACCTGGTCGACGAGTTCTGGTAACATGTGAACTAGTTCTGGAAGCTGGTGGACTAGTTCACGTAACGTGAACTAGTTCAGGTACCTGGTGGACTAGTTCAGGTACCTGGTGGACTAGTTCAGGTACCTGGTGGACTAGTTCTGGTACCTGGAGGACTAGTTCAGGGAGCGTGAACGAGTTCAAGTACCTGGTGGACTAGTTCTGGTACATGTTGAACTAGTTCTGGTACCATGTGAACTAGTTCTGGTACCTGGTGGAATACTTCTGGTACCATGTGAACTAGTTCTGGTACCTGGTGGACTAGTTCAGGTACCATGTGAACTAGTTCTGGTACCTGGTGGACTAGTCCTGGTACCTGGTGGACTAGTCCTGGTATCATGTCAACTATTCCTGGTACCTGTGGACTCGTTCAGGTACCTGGTGGACTAGTTCTGGTACCTTATGAACTTGTTCTGGTACCTGGTGGACTAGTTCTGGTACCTGGTGAACTAGTTCTGGTACCTGGTGGACTAGTTCTGGTACCATGTGAACTACACCTGGTACCTGGTGGACTAGTTATCTTACCATGTGAACTAGTTCTGGTATGTGGTGGACTAATCCTGGTACCTGGTGGACTAGTTCTGGTACCATGTGAACTAGTTCTGGAAGCTGGTGGACTAGTTCACGTAACATGTTAACTAGTTCAGGTACCTGGTGGACTAGTTCTGGTACCAAGTGAACTAGTTCTGGTACCTAGTGGACAAGTTCAGGTACCTGGTGGACTAGTTTTGGTACCTGGTGGACTAGTTCAGGTAACATGTGAACTAGTTCAGGTATCTGGTGAACTAGTTCACGTACCATGTGAACTAGTCCAGGTACCTGGCGCACTAGTTCAGGTACCTGGTGGACGAGTTCTGGTACCATGTGAACTAGTTCTGATACCTGGTGGACTAGTTCAGGTACATGTTGAACTAGTTCTGGTACCATGTGAACTAGTTCTGGCATATGGTAGACAAGTCCTGGTACCTGGTGGACTAGTTCGAGGAACCTGGTGGACTAGTTCAGGTACCTGGTAGACTAGTCCTGGTACCATGTGAACTTGTTCTGGTACTTGGTGGACTAGTTCTGGTACCATGTGAACTAGTTCTGGTACCTGGTGGACTAGTTCTGGTACCATGTGAACTTGTTCTGGTACCTGGTGGACTAGTTCTGGTACCTGGTGGACTAGTTCAAGTACCTGATGGACTAGTTCTGGTACCATGTAAGCTAGTTCTGGTAACAGGTGAACTAGTTCTGGTACCATGTGAACTAGTTCTGGTACTTGGTGGACTAGCTCTGGTACCATGTGAACTAGTTCTGGTACCTGGTAGACTAGTCCTGGTACCTGGTGGACTAGTTCAGGTACCTGGTGGACTAGTTCAGGTACCATGTGAACTAGTTCTGGTACCTGGTGGACTAGTTCAGGTACCATGTGAACTAGTTCTGTTACCTGGTGGACTAGTTCTGGTATCATATGAACTTGTTCTGGTACCTGGTGGACTAGTTCTGGTTCCTGATGGACTAGTTCAAGTACCTGATCGACTAGTTCTGATACCATGTGAACTAGTTCTGGTACCTGGTGGACTAGTTCTGGTACCATGTGAACTAGTTCTCTTACCTGGTGGACTAGTTCAAGTACCTGGTGGACTAGTTCTGGTACCATGTGAACTAGTTCTGGTACCTGGTGGACTAGTTCAGGTACCTGGTGGACTAGTTCTGGTACCTTTTGAAGTAGTTCTGGTACCTGGTGGACTAGTTCAGGTACCATGTGAACTAGTTCTGGTACCTGGTAGACTAGTTCTGGTACCATTTGAACTAGTTCTGGTACCTGGTGGACTAGTTCTGGTACCATGTGAACTAGTTCTGTTACCTGGTGGACTAGTTCAAGTACCTGGTGGACTAGTTCTGGTACCATGTGAACTAGTTCTGGTACCTGGTGGACTAGTTCAGGTACCTGGTGGACTAGTTCTGGTACCTTTTGAAGTAGTTCTGGTACCTGGTGGACTAGTTCAGGTACCATGTGAACTAGTTCTGGTACCTGGTAGACTAGTTCTGGTACCTGGTGGACTAGTTCAGGTACATGTTGAACTAGTTCTGGTACCATGTGAACTAGTTCTGGCACCTGGTAGACAAGTCCTGGTACCTAATGGAGTAGTTCGAGGAACCTGGTGGACTAGTTCAGGTACGTGGTGGACTAGTTCAGGTACCTGGTAGACTAGTCCTGGTACCATGTGAACTCGTTCTGGTACTTGGTGGACTAATTCTGGTACCATGTGAACTAGTTCTGGTACCTGGTAGACTAGTCCTGGTACCTGTTGGATGAGTTCAGGTACCATGTGAACTAGTTCTGGTACCTAGTGGACTAGTTCAGGTACCTGGTGTACTAGTTCTGGTACCTGGTGTACTATTTCTGGTACCTGGTGGACTAGTTCAGGCAACATGTGAACTAGTTCAAGTACCTGATGGACTAGTTCTGATACCATGTGGACTAGTTCAGGTACTTGGTGGACTAGTTCAGGTACCATGTGAACTAGTTCTGGTACCTGGTGGATTAGTCTTAGTACCTTGTGGACTAGTTCTGGTACCATGTGAACTAGTTCTGGTTCCTGGTGGCCTAGTTCAGGTACCATGTGAACTAGTTCTGGTTCCTGATGAACTAGTTCTGGTACCATGTGAACTTGTTCTGGTACCTGGTGGACTAGTCCTTGTACTTGGTGGACTAGTTAAGGTACCATGTGAACTAGTTCTGGTACCTGGTGGACTAGTTCTGGTACCATGTGAACTAGTTCTTGTACCTGGTGGACTAGTTCTGGTACATGGTGGACTAGTTCAGGTAACATGTGAACTAGTTCAGGTACCTGGTGGACTAGTACAAGTACCTGATGGACTAGTTCTGGTACCATGTGAATTAGTGCTGGTACCTGGTGAACTAGTTCTGGTACCATGTGAACTAGTTCTGGTACCTGGTGGACTAGTTCTGGTACCATATGAACTAGTTCTGGTACCTGGTGGACTAGTTCAAGTACTTGATGGACTAGTTCTGGTACCATGTAAGCTAGTTCTGATAACAGATGAACTAGTTCTGGTACGTGGTGGACTAATCCTGGTACCTCGTCGACGAGTTCTGGTACCATGTGAACTTGTTCTGGGACATGGTGGACTAGTTCTGGTACCTTGTGGACTAGTTCTGGTACCATGTGAACTACACCTGGTAACAGGTGGACTATTTCTCTTACCATGTGAACTAGTTCTGGTACGTGGTGGACTTGTCCTGGTACCTGGTCGACAGTTCTGGTACCGGTGGACTAGTTCAGGTACCTGTTGGACTAGTTCTGGTACCATGTGAACTAGTTCTGGTACCTGGTGGACTAGTTCTGGTACCATGTGAACTTGTTCTGGTACCTGGTGGACTAGTTCTGGTACCATATGAACTAGTTCTGGTACCTGGTGGACTAGTTCAAGTACCTGATGGACTAGTTCTGGTACCATGTAAGCTAGTTCTGGTACCTGGTGTACTCGTTTTGGTACCATGTGAACTTGTTCTGGTATCTGGTGGACTAGTTCTGGTTCCTGGTAGACTAGTTCTGGTACCTTGTGAACTAGTTCAAGTACCTGGTGGACTAGTTCTGGTACCATGTGAACTAGTTTTGGTACGTGGTGGACTAGTCCTGGTACCTGGTCGACGAGTTCTGGTACCATGTGAACGAGTTCTGGAAGCTGGTGGACTAGTTCACGTAACATGTGAACTAGTTCACGTAACATCTGGACTAGTTCAGGTACCTGGTGGACTAGTTCTGGTACCTGGTGGACTAGTTCAGAGAACGTGAACGAGTTCAGGTACCTGGTGGACTAGTTCAAGTACCTGATGGACTAGTTCTGGTACCATGTAAGCTAGTTCTGGTACCTGGTGTACTCGTTTTGGTACCATGTGAACTTGTTCTGGTATCTGGTGGACTAGTTCTGGTTCCTGGTAGACTAGTTCTGGTACCTTGTGAACTAGTTCAAGTACCTGGTGGACTAGTTCTGGTACCATGTGAACTAGTTTTGGTACGTGGTGGACTAGTCCTGGTACCTGGTCGACGAGTTCTGGTACCATGTGAACGAGTTCTGGAAGCTGGTGGACTAGTTCACGTAACATGTGAACTAGTTCACGTAACATCTGGACTAGTTCTGGCACCTGGTAGACTAGTCCTGGTACCTGGTGGACTGTTCAGGTACCTGGTGGACTAGTTCTGGGACCTTGTGAACTAGTTCTGGTACCTGGTGGACTAGTTCAGGTACCATGTGAACTAGTTCTGGTACCTGGTGGACTCGTCCTGGTACCTGGTGGACTCGTCCTGGTACCATGTCAACTATTCCTGGTACCTGTGGACTCGTTCAGGTACCTGGTGGACTAGTTCTGGTACCTGGTGGACTAGTTCTGGTACCATGTGAACTACACCTGGTACCTGGTGGACTAGTTCTCTTACCATGTGAACTAGTTCTGGTACGTGGTGGACTAGTCCTGGTACCTGGTGGACTAGTTCTGGTACCATGTGAACTAGTTCTGGAAGCTGGTGGACTAGTTCACGTAACATGTTAACTAGTTCAGGTACCTGGTGGACTAGTTCACGTAACATGTGAACTAGTTCTGGCACCTGGTAGACAAGTTCTGGTACCCAATGGAGTAGTTCGAGGAACCTGGTGGACTATTTCAGGTACGTTGTGGACTAGTTCAGGTACCTGGTAGACTAGTCCTGGTACCATGTGAACTCGTTCTGGTACTTGGTGGACTAGTGCTGGTACCATGTGAACTAGTTCTGGTACCTGGTAGACTAGTCCTGGTACCTGGTGGATGAGTTCAGGTACCATGTGAACTAGTTCTGGCACCTGGTAGACTAGTCCTGGTGGACTGGTTGAAGTACCTGGTGGAGTAGTTCTGGTACCATGTGAACTAGTTTTGGTACTTGGTGGACTAGTTCTGGTACCATGTGAACTAGTTCTGGTACCTGGTAGACTAGTCCTGGTACCTGGTTGACTAGTTCAGGTACCATGTGAACTAGTTCTGGTACTTGGTGGACTAGCTCTGGTACCATGTGAACTAGTTCTGGTACCTGGTGTACTAGTTCTGGTACCATTTGAACTAGTTCTGGTACCTGGTGGACTAGTTCACATACCTGGTGGACTAGTTCTGGTACCATGTGAACTAATTCTGATACCTGGTGGACTTGTTCTGGTACCTGGTGGGCTAGTTCTGGTACCATGTGAACTAGTTCTGGTACCTGGTGAACTAGTTCTGGTACCATGTGAACTAGTTCTGGTACCTGGTGGACTTGTTCTGGTACCTGGTGGACTAGTTCTGGTACCATGTTAACTAGTTCTGGTACCTGGTGGACTAGTTTTGGTACCTGGTGGACTAGTTCTGGTACCATGTGAACTACACCTGGTACCTGGTGGACTAGTTCTCTTACCATGTGAACTAGTTCTGGTACGTGGTGGACTAGTTCTGGTACCATGTGAACTAGTTCTGTAAGCTGGTGGACTAGTTCACGTAACATGTTAACTAGTTCAGGTACCTGATGGACTAGTTCTGGTACCGTGTGAACTAGTTCTGGTACCATTTGAACTAGTTCACGTACCTGTTGGACGAGTTCTGGTACCATTTGAACTAGTTCTGGTACCTGGTGGGCTAGTTCAGGTACATGTTGAACTAGTTCTGGTACCATGTGAACTAGTTCTGGCACCTGGTAGACAAGTCCTGGTACCTAATGGAGTAGTTCGAGGAACCTGGTGGACTAGTTCAGGTACGTGGTGGACTAGTTCAGGTACCTGGTAGACTAGTCCTGGTACCTGGTGGATGAGTTCAGGTACCATGTGAACTAGTTCTGGCACCTGGTAGACTAGTCCTGGTACCTGGTGGACTGGTTGAAGTAACTGGTGGACTAGTTCAGGTACCTGGTGGAGTAGTTCTGGTACCATGTGAACTAGTTTTGGTACTTGGTGGACTAGTTCTGGTACCATGTAAACTAGTTCTGGTACCTGGTAGACTAGTCCTGGTACCTGGTAGACTAGTTCAGGTACCTGGTGGAGTAGTTCTGGTACTATGTGAACTAGCTCTGGTACCATGTGAACTAGTTCTGGTACCTGGTGGACTAGTTCTGGTACCATGTGAACTAGTTCTGGTATCTAGTGGACTAGTTCAGGTTCCTGGTCTATTAGTTCTGGTACCTGGTGTACTAGTTCTGGTAACTGGTGGACTAGTTCAGGTAACATGTGAACTAGCTCTGGTACCATGTGAACTAGTTCTGGTACCTGGTGGACTAGTTCTGGTACCATGTGAACTAGTTCTGGTACCTAGTGGACTAGTTCAGGTTCCTGGTCTATTAGTTCTGATACCATGTGAACTTGTTCTGGTAGCTGGTGTGACTAGTTCTGGTACCTGGTGGACTAGTTCTGGTACCATATGAACTAGTTCTGGTACCTGGTGGACTAGTTCAAGTACCTGATGGACTAGTTCTGGTACCATGTAAGCTAGTTCTGGTAACAGGTGAACTAGTTCTGGTACCTGGTGGACTCGTTTTGGTACCATGTGAACTTGTTATGGTATCTGGTGGACTAGTTCTGGTTCCTGGTAGACTAGTTCTGGTACCTTGTGAACTAGTTCAAGTACCTGGTGGACTAGCTCTGGTACCATGTGAACTAGTTTTGGTACGTGGTGTACTAGTCCTGGTACCTGGTCGACGAGTTCTGGTACCATGTGAACGAGTTCTGGAAGCTGGTGGACTAGTTCACGTAACATGTGAACTAGTTCACGTAACATGTGGACTAGTTCACGTAACATGTGGACTAGTTCAGGTACCTGGTGGACTAGTTCAGGTACCTGGTGGACTAGTTCTGGTACCTGGTGGACTAGTTCAGAGAACGTGAACGAGTTCAGGTACCTGGTGGACTAGTTCTGGTACCTGGTGGACTAGTTCAGGTACATGTTGAACTAGTTCTGGTACCATGTGAACTAGTTCTGGTACCATGTGAACTAGTTCTGGCACCTGGTAGACTAGTCCTGGTACCTGGTGGACTGTTCAGGTACCTGTTGGACTAGTTCTGGTACCATGTGAACTAGTTCTGGTACCTGGTGGACTAGTTCAGGTACCATGTGAACTAGTTCTGGTACCTGGTGGACTAGTCCTGGCACCCTTTGGACTAGTCCTGGTACCATGTCAACTATTCCTGGTACCTGTGGACTCGTTCAGGTACCTGGTGGACTAGTTCTGGTACCTGGTGGACTAGTTCTGGTACCATGTGAACTACACCTGGTACCTGGTGGACTAGTTCTCTTACCATGTGAACTAGTTCTGGTACGTGGTGGACTAGTCCTGGTACCTGGTGGACTAGTTCTGGTACCATGTGAACTAGTTCTGGAAGCTGGTTGACTAGTTCACGTAACATGTTAACTAGTTCAGGTACCTGGTCGACTAGTTCACGTAACATGTGAACTAGTTCTGGCACCTGGTAGACAAGTCCTGGTACCCAATGGAGTAGTTCGAGGAACCTGGTGGACTATTTCAGGTACGTTGTGGACTAGTTCAGGTACCTGGTAGACTAGTCCTGGTACCATGTGAACTCGTTCTGGTACTTGGTGGACTAGTGCTGGTACCATATGAACTAGTTCTGGTTCCATGTGAACTAGTTCTGGTACCTGGTGGACTTGTTCTGGTACCATGTGAACTAGTTCTGGTACCTGCTGAACTACTTCTGGTACCCTGTGAACTAGTTCTGGTACCTGGTGGACTTGTTCTGGTACCTGGTGGACTAGTTATGGTACCTGGTGGACTAGTTCTGGTACCATGTTAACTAGTTCTGGTACCTGGTGGACTAGTTCTGGTACCATGTGAACTACACCTGGTACCTGGTGGACTAGTTCTCTTACCATGTGAACTAGTTCTGGTACGTGGTGGACTAGTCCTGGTACCTGGTGGACTAGTTCTGGTACCATGTGAACTAGTTCTGGTACTTGGTAGACTAGTTCTGGTACCATGTGAACTAGTTCTGGTACCTGGTAGACTAGTCCTTGTACCTGGTGGACTAGTTCTGGTACCATGTAAACTAGTTCTGGTACCTAGTGGACTAGTTCAGGTACCTGGTGTACTAGTTCTGGTACCATTTGAACTAGTTCTGGTACCTGGTGTACTAGTTCACGTACCTGGTGGACTAGTTCTGGTACCATGTGAACTAGTTCTGGTACCTGGTGAACTAGTTCTGGTACCATGTGAACTAGTTCTGGTACCTGGTGGACTTGTTCTGGTACCTGGTGGACTAGTTCTGGTACCTGGTGGACTAGTTCAGAGAACGTGAACGAGTTCAGGTACCTGGTGGACTAGTTCTGGTACCTGGTGGACTAGTTCAGGTACATGTTGAACTAGTTCTGGTACCATGTGAACTAGTTCTGGTACCATGTGAACTAGTTCTGGCACCTGGTAGACTAGTCCTGGTACCTGGTGTACTGTTCAGGTACCTGGTGGACTAGTTCTGGTACCATGTGAACTAGTTCTGGTACCTGGTGGACTAGTTCAGGTACCATGTGAACTAGTTCTGGTACCTGGTGGACTAGTCCTGGTACCTGGTGGACTAGTCCTGGTACCATGTCAACTATTCCTGGTACCTGTGGACTCGTTCAGTTACCTGGTGGACTAGTTCTGGTACCTGGTGGACTAGTTCTGGTACAATGTGAACTACACCTGGTACCTGGTGGACTAGTTTTCTTACCATGTGAACTAGTTCTGGTACGTGGTGGACTAGTCCTGGTACCTGGTGGACTAGTTCTGGTACCATGTGAACTAGTTCTGGAAGCTGGTGGACTAGTTCACGTAACATGTTAACTAGTTCAGGTACCTGGTGGACTAGTTCACGTAACATGTGAACTAGTTCTGGCACCTGGTAGACAAGTCCTGGTACCCAATGGAGTAGTTCGAGGAACCTGGTGGACTATTTCAGGTACGTTGTGGAGTAGTTCAGGTACCTGGTAGACTAGTCTTGGTACCATGTGAACTCGTTCTGGTACTTGGTGGACTAGTGCTGGTACCATGTGAACTAGTTCTGGTACCTGGTAGACTAGTCCTGGTACCTGGTGGATGAGTTCAGGTACCATGTGAACTAGTTCTGGCACCTGGTAGACTAGTCCTGGTGGACTGGTTGAAGTACCTGGTGGAGTAGTTCTGGTACCATGTGAACTAGTTTTGGTACTTGGTGGACTAGTTCTGGTACCATGTGAACTAGTTCTGGTACCTGGTAGACTAGTCCTGGTACCTGGTTGACTAGTTCAGGTACCTGGTGGACTAGTTCACGTACCATGTGAACTAGTTCAGGTACCTGGTGGACTAGTTCAGGTACCTGGTGGACAAGTTCTGGTACCATGTGAAGTAGTTCTGGTACTTGGTGGACTAGCTCTGGTACCATATGAACTAGTTCTGATACTTGGTAGACTAGTTATGGTACCATGTGAACTAGTTCTGGTACTTGGTAGACTAGTCCTTGTACCTGGTGGACTAGTTCTGGTACCATGTGAACTATTTCTGGTACCTAGTGGACTAGTTCAGGTACCTGGTGGACTAGTTCTGGTACCTGGTGAACTAGTTCTGGTACCATGTGAACTAGTTCTGGTACCTGGTGGACTTGTTCTGGTACCTGGTGGACTAGTTCTGGTACCATGTTAACTAGTTCTGGTACCTGGTGGACTAGTTTTGGTACCTGGTTTACTAGTTCTGGTACCATGTGAACTACACCTGGTACCTGGTGGACTAGTTCTCTTACCATGTGAACTAGTTCTGGTACGTGGTGGACTAGTTCTGGTACCATGTGAACTAGTTCTGTAAGCTGGTGGACTAGTTCACGTAACATGTTAACTAGTTCAGGTACCTGGTGGACTAGTTCTGGTACCGTGTGAACTAGTTCTGGTACCATTTGAACTAGTTCACGTACCTGTTGGACGAGTTCTGGTACCATTTGAACTAGTTCTGGTACCTGGTGGGCTAGTTCAGGTACATGTTGAATTAGTTCTGGTACCATGTAAACTAGTTCTGGCACCTGGTAGACAAGTCCTGGTACCTAATGGAGTAGTTCGAGGAACCTGGTGGACTAGTTCAGGTACGTGGTGGACTAGTTCAGGTACCTGGTAGACTAGTCATGGTACCTGGTGGATGAGTTCAGGTACCATGTGAACTAGTTCTGGCACCTGGTAGACTAGTCCTGGTACCTGGTGGACTGGTTGAAGTAACTGGTGGACTAGTTCAGGTACCTGGTGGAGAAGTTCTGGTACCATGTGAACTAGTTTTGGTACTTGGTGGACTAGTTCTGGTACCATGTAAACTAGTTCTGGTACCTGGTAGACTAGTCCTGGTACCTGGTAGACTAGTTCAGGTACCTGGTGGAGTAGTTCTGGTACCATGTGAACTAGCTCTGGTACCATGTGAACTAGTTCTGGTACCTAGTGGACTAGTTCAGGTTCCTGGTCTATTAGTTCTGGTACCTGGTGTACTAGTTCTGGTAACTGGTGGACTAGTTCAGGTAACATGTGAACTAGTTCAGGTACCTGGTGGACTAGTTCAAGTACCTGATGGACTAGTTCAAGTACCTGATGGACTAGTTCTGATACCATGTGAACTAGTTCTGGTACCTGGTGGACTAGTTCAGATACCTAGTGGACTAGTTCTGGTAACGTGAACTAGTTCAGGTACCTGGTGGACTAGTACAAGTACCTGATGGACTACTTCTGGAACCATGTGAACTTGTTCTGGTACCTGGTGAACTAGTTCTGGTACCATGTGAACTAGTTCTGGTACCATGTGAACTTGTTCTGGTACCTGGTGGACTTGTTCTGGTACCATGTGAACTAGTTCTGGTACCTGGTGGACTAGTTCAAGTACCTGGTGGACTAGTTCTGGTAACATGTGAGCTAGTTCAGGTACCTGGTAGACTAGTTCAAGTACCTGATGGACTAGTTCAAGTACCTGATGGACTAGTTCTGATAAAATATGAACTAGTTCTTGTACCTGGTGAACTAGTTCTGGTATCATGTGAACTTGTTCTGGTACCTGGTGGACTAGTTCAAGTACCTGATGGACTAGTTCTGGTACCATGTGAACTATTTCTGGTAACAGGTGAACAAGTTCTGGTACCATGTGAACTTGTTCTGGTACCTGGTGGACTAGTTCTGGTACCTGGTGGACTAGTTCAAGTACTTGATGGACTAGTTCTGGTACCATGTGAACTAGTTCTGGGACCTGGTGAACTCGTTCTGGTACCATGTGAACTAGTTCTGGAAGCTGGTGGACTAGTTCACGTAACATGTGAACTAGTTCTGGTACCTGGTGGACTAGTCCTGGTACCTGGTGGACTAGTCCTGGTACCATGTCAACTATTCCTGGTACCTGTGGACTCGTTCAGGTACCTGGTGGACTAGTTCTGGTACCTGGTGGACTAGTTCTGGTACAATGTGAACTACACCTGGTACCTGGTGGACTAGTTTTCTTACCATGTGAACTAGTTCTGGTACGTGGTGGACTAGTCCTGGTACCTGGTGGACTAGTTCTGGAACCATGTGAACTAGTTCTGGAAGCTGGTGGACTAGTTCACGTAACATGTTAACTAGTTCAGGTACCTGGTGGACTAGTTCACGTAACATGTGAACTAGTTCTGGCACCTGGTAGACAAGTCCTGGTACCCAATGGAGTAGTTTGAGGAACCTGGTGGACTATTTCAGGTACGTTGTGGAGTAGTTCAGGTACCTGGTAGACTAGTCTTGGTACCATGTGAACTCGTTCTGGTACTTGGTGGACTAGTGCTGGTACCATGTGAACTAGTTCTGGTACCTGGTAGACTAGTCCTGGTACCTGGTGGATGAGTTCAGGTACCATGTGAACTAGTTCTGGCACCTGGTAGACTAGTCCTGGTGGACTGGTTGAAGTACCTGGTGGAGTAGTTCTGGTACCATGTGAACTAGTTTTGGTACTTGGTGGACTAGTTCTGGTACCATGTGAACTAGTTCTGGTACCTGGTAGACTAGTCCTGGTACCTGGTTGACTAGTTCAGGTACCATGTGAACTAGTTCTGGTACTTGGTGGACTAGCTCTGGTACCATATGAACTAGTTCTGATACTTGGTAGACTAGTTATGGTACCATGTGAACTAGTTCTGGTACTTGGTAGACTAGTCCTTGTACCTGGTGGACTAGTTCTGGTACCATGTGAACTATTTCTGGTACCTAGTGGACTAGTTCAGGTACCATGTGAACTAGTTCTGGTACCTGGTGGACTAGTTATGGTACCATGTGAACTAGTTCTGGTACCTGGTGGACTTGTTCTGGTACCTGGTGGACTAGTTCTGGTACCTGGTGGACTAGTTCTGGTACCATGTTAACTAGTTCTGGTACCTGGTGGACTAGTTTTGGTACCTGGTGGACTAGTTCTGGTACCATGTGAACTACACCTGGTACCTGGTGGACTAGTTCTCTTACCATGTGAACTAGTTCTGGTACGTGGTGGACTAGTTCTGGTACCATGTGAACTAGTTCTGTAAGCTGGTGGACTAGTTCACGTAACATGTTAACTAGTTCAGGTACCTGGTGGACTAGTTCTGGTACCGTGTGAACTAGTTCTGGTACCATTTGAACTAGTTCACGTACCTGTTGGACGAGTTCTGGTACCATTTGAACTAGTTCTGGTACCTGGTGGGCTAGTTCAGGTACATGTTGAATTAGTTCTGGTACCATGTAAACTAGTTCTGGCACCTGGTAGACAAGTCCTGGTACCTAATGGAGTAGTTCGAGGAACCTGGTGGACTAGTTCAGGTACGTGGTGGACTAGTTCAGGTACCTGGTAGACTAGTCATGGTACCTGGTGGATGAGTTCAGGTACCATGTGAACTAGTTCTGGCACCTGGTAGACTAGTCCTGGTACCTGGTGGACTGGTTGAAGTAACTGGTGGACTAGTTCAGGTACCTGGTGGAGTAGTTCTGGTACCATGTGAACTAGTTTTGGTACTTGGTGGACTAGTTCTGGTACCATGTAAACTAGTTCTGGTACCTGGTAGACTAGTCCTGGTACCTGGTAGACTAGTTCAGGTACCTGGTGGAGTAGTTCTGGTACCATGTGAACTAGTTCTGGTACCATGTGAACTAGTTCTCGTACCTAGTGGACTAGTTCAGGTTCCTGGTGTACTAGTTCTGGTACCTGGTGTACTAGTTCTGGTACCTGGTGGACTAGTTCAGGTAACATGTGAACTAGTTCAGGTACCTGGTGGACTAGTTCAAGTACCTGATGGACTAGTTCAAGTACCTGATGGACTAGTTCTGATACCATGTGAACTAGTTCTGGTACCTGGTGGACTAGTTCAGATACCTAGTGGACTAGTTCTGGTAACGTGAACTAGTTCAGGTACCTGGTGGACTAGTACAAGTACCTGATGGACTACTTCTGGAACCATGTGAACTTGTTCTGGTACCTGGTGAACTAGTTCTGGTACCATGTGAACTAGTTCTGGTACCATGTGAACTTTTTCTGGTACCTGGTGGACTTGTTCTGGTACCATATGAACTAGTTCTGGTACCTGGTGGACTAGTTCAAGTACCTGATGGACTAGTTCTGGTACCATGTAAGCTAGTTCTGGTAACAGGTGAACTAGTTCTGGTACCTGGTGGACTCGTTTTGGTACCATGTGAACTTGTTATGGTATCTGGTGGACTAGTTCTGGTTCCTGGTAGACTAGTTCTGGTACCTTGTGAACTAGTTCAAGTACCTGGTGGACTAGCTCTGGTACCATGTGAACTAGTTTTGGTACGTGGTGTACTAGTCCTGGTACCTGGTCGACGAGTTCTGGTACCATGTGAACGAGTTCTGGAAGCTGGTGGACTAGTTCACGTAACATGTGAACTAGTTCACGTAACATGTGGACTAGTTCACGTAACATGTGGACTAGTTTCAGGGTACCTGGTGGACTAGTTCAGGTACCTGGTGGACTAGTTCTGGTACCTGGTGGACTAGTTCAGAGAACGTGAACGAGTTCAGGTACCTGGTGGACTAGTTCTGGTACCTGGTGGACTAGTTCAGGTACATGTTGAACTAGTTTCTGGTACCATGTGAACTAGTTCTGGTACCATGTGAACTAGTTCTGGCACCTGGTAGACTAGTCCTGGTACCTGGTGGACTGTTCAGGTACCTGGTGGACTAGTTCTGGTACCATGTGAACTAGTTCTGGTACCTGGTGGACTAGTTCAGGTACCATGTGAACTAGTTCTGGTACCTGGTGGACTAGTCCTGGCACCCTTTGGACTAGTCCTGGTACTATGTCAACTATTCCTGGGACCTGTGGACTCGTTCAGGTACCTGGTGGGACTAGTTCTGGTACTGGTTGACTAGTTCTGGTACCATGTGAACTACACCTGGTACCTGGTGGACTAGTTCTCTTACCATGTGAACTAGTTCTGTGACGTGGTGGGACTAGTCCTGGTACCTGGTGGACTAGTTCTGGTACCATGTGAACTAGTTCTGGAAGCTGGTTGACTAGTTCACGTAACATGTTAACTAGTTCAGGTACCTGGTCGACTAGTTCACGTAACATGTGAACTAGTTCTGGCACCTGGTAGACAAGTCCTGGTACCCAATGGAGTAGTTCGAGGAACCTGGTGGACTATTTCAGGTACGTTGTGGACTAGTTCAGGTACCTGGTAGACTAGTCCTGGTACCATGTGAACTCGTTCTGGTACTTGGTGGACTAGTGCTGGTACCATATGAACTAGTTCTGGTTCCATGTGAAC
>NW_021145033.1:989951-1009416 GCF_900634775.1 Gouania willdenowi | reverse complement strand
ACAAAAGTTACATCACAGACAATGTGCTTAACAATGATGTGGTAAAAACAAACCCTGAGTCCCACCTCTTGGTCACTGATACCCTTAAAGTCATGTCTCAACCTTCATTACTCTGCTTTGAGTCTGGGATCAACAACACCTTGTTTTGCCGTCGCTTGCCAAACACCGTCTTACTGATGTTTAGATTATTTTCTAAGACCATAGAGGCCTTTGACTACAGAACTAACAGCTGGATCACAGTTCAGACTAATCCCAGTCTGGAGGATTCTATGACTCACTTACTATTCTACAGCACAGTCTTCCTTGGTAGATACCTCTACATTGTGGATAGTGGTTTAAGATCGACTGACCCCTCTAACAGAGTGTGGAGGTATAACCTAGTCACACACACTTGGCAGGAGATGTCACCAATGCAGGAGTCACAGAACTTTGTGAGTGTTACTGAGCTAAAAGGATACATCTACGCTATGGGAGGCTGCAGGGATGATGGTACCTCACAAAGAGCTGCTGAACGCTACCAGCCCAACATCAACCAGTGGACGTTCATTGCATCAATGAATGAAGAGAGGAGAAACGCCAGCTGCACCACACTAAACAACAAGATTTACATATGTGGAGGATGGAGTAACTATAGATCACTGAATACTGCTGAGTATTACAACCCAGACACCAACCAGTGGACACTGATCACTCCTATGGGAACACCTCGGTGTGAACTTGGAGTCGTTGCATATATGGGCCACATTTTTGCAGTTGGAGGAAGCGATTGGTCCAGAAATCTGAGGTCTGCTGAGGCTTATGACCCAGTGACCAACACCTGGTACGATGTCCCTGAAATGGTCCACAGATGCAGTTTCTTTGACATTGCAGTGATGAACAAGCAGATCTTTGTTGTCTCTTGTAGGAGAGGAAACAGAATTGTTGAGTGCTATGACTACACTAAAAAAACTTGGTCTGTGGTATTTTCTGGCATGGACCACTATGATAGGGTGAGTTGCTGTGTGATTTCTGGACTTCCCAACATGGCTGAGTACTGTTCACCTCGTGAACCCATCATACCCAGGACACAGGTCTAAAAAAAGTCTAAACTAGATACTGAGATGGAGCAAATGTTATTTTCCATGATCCTAACTGGAAGTGTAACCTGCTCTGACCAGGTCTGTGTGTATCAATAAAAGTGTTAAAAGACATTAGAAGAACTAATGTGTGAATAAATGGATCAGTTCATGTCCCAGCTCAGATGGGATGGTTTTAATCAGCCTGGATCAACCTGAGTTGGTGATGTTCTAGAAAAAAAATACTACATTTTAGTGGCGACAACATATAACAGACATGTAGATGTAATGAATTTAATTAGAATTAATGTCGTGGTTAGCACATATTTATTTTAAATATCAAGAGAAAACAATGCAATTCTGTGACACAACAAACCATTGAAAACAATAGAACCAATTTTACCATTTAAAATAATGCACTATAATACAATATGACACCTACAGACCAGGTTAGGTGTTCAGCCTAAGTTACCATGGTGATTTAGCATGGTAAGAAGTTATCCAGGGTCTGAGTACAGCACACACTGATTAAATACAGGAAGTTAGAGAGAGAGAGAGAGAAGAGGAAATCCAGCTTCAGAGGACAGGGTCTTTGTGTATTCTACTTGTTTTGAGTTTAATGAGTTATTCATGTTTGTTTGGAGTATTTTCTAAATTTTTTTGTGCGTATTTGTGGACATTTGTGAAAATTTACGGTAAATTTGTGTACTTTTGTTGTCCTTTTGTTAATTTTTGCTACTATTTTGTGTGTTGTTCCTTCATTTTGAGCGTTTACTTTGGGGTGTGGCCAATACTAGACTGAGTATTGTGTGGCCCACGTCTGGTCCAAACCTAAAGCTAATAAATGATTACTAATCAGGAAATGTCCAAATGAAGCTCTGTGATGATGGGCTTTTATTGTTAGACACGTTGTCCTAACCAACAGGACAGAGGAGTTCATCTGTTGACCAATATCATAGTTAATGTTGTTGTGGACTGTCCCAGAAAAGCTGCTGCTCTCTATTTGATCTGAAAACAAAGCCTTTGCTGCAAATTAAAGATAAAATATAAGAAAAAAACACTACATTTGAGGAGAATTCTTAAAACAAGAGACATTATCTGTTCATGCAGCAAGTTAAATTTACTAAATAAGAAATCTTGAAAAAAAGATGTTAAATCCTAAAATAAGAAGGTCCTGATAAGTATTCTAAAGGATTAAAATAAGCAGAAATGGAAAAATATTAGATTAAATTACTTAAAATCAAACTTCCTACAGCACAATGATAAGTTAAATATACTGACTATAAGCAAACAACTCTTGATAAAAAAAAGTTTTTTTTTAAAATTTTGGCAAATGAAAGCTTCGGAACAAGAAGAAAACAACTAATCTAAGTAAAAAATGACTCAGTATTAGTGAAAAATGATTAAGCTGTTTCTTGATACAAGTTGACTCATCTTGAAATAAACCTAAATCTATATTAAAACTAAAACCAAAATTTTAAAACCAGTTTTTGTTCTTAGAATAAACATCTTATCAGAATCACAACCAGGAGTATGAGTACCATCAACATTTATTAACAGTATGAACCGTACACCAGAAACAGTGGTTGCTGCACACTTTTTATGTCAAATTTAAGACAATTTAAGCCTTTTTTTTTAAAGCAACACAAACAGCAATGAACAAAACACATAATATGCTGCTGTATAAAGTGCTGTGATTTGTCACGTGAAGAAGGCAAAAACAAAATGATCAAACATTTGTGCAACACTACAATGTAAAGTATTCAAACATGTCTCAGTTCAAGGTCCATCTAACATGTGAGACCTAAGGACACTGAGGGAAAACTTGTGGCGTAGCTAGCCAAGTCAGGCACAAAACAACTTATTCAAAGGCATTGCAAACAAAAACAACTGTGAACTTGTAATAGAGAATAAGAACGCTACGTCAACTGTATAAACTATGGAAGTATATCTGTACCATAATTCAATTTAAAATCCATTTCACAGAAATAATTTTTCATTTTCAGAATATAGCTGCATTTTTTAACTCATAAATAAAATGAATAATAAATCATCCATTTTCATTTTCTTCTTCTCTTAAACATGACGCTCTGGTGGGAGGAGTCAATGCAGACAGAGAAGAATTACAAACGGTGGAAAATCAGATGATTTCAGGTCAAAATAATGTGAGCAGCTGATTTTCTGAGGGTGCACAGATCCTAGATGACTAAGATAGTTTATAAATGTGATGACTGGACTACAATAGAGTTACACATAAGTAGTTTGATATTTGCAACCACTGTTTATTTGTCAAAGGTCACATATTAATTCAATGAAACTTTATACAGGGACAATTCCAACAATAGTCACCTCGTAGCGTGAGATAACAGGCAACACATTGTGTGATCATTGGTTTCTAAGAAGGGTTTACAGATGAAAAGCTCTATTATAGCTAAGTGTGTGCTAATATGCTAATTATTGTAATATACAGTTTTTAATAGCAGACATGATATTTACAGTCATAATATATTGTGTTTCTGGGTGTGTAAAGGTTACAGATGTGTTTGAGTGAATTCATATTCTTTTGATATTTATTTGAAAATATATTTTAATTAATATTTCATCCCAAGGTTCTTTTTTTAATACAGATATGGTAAACAACACCAAAATTCAAAGATTCATAAAAATAAAACTTTATAAATCTTCCCCATGTGACCAAACTATAACACTGCATTTTTATTTTTTCTTTTCATTATTAAATAATGATGACATGTATGGTGACATACGTCTGGTTTTAGACATGTCCTCTTTTGTTTTCACTGGTGTCGAGGCTGTGTGGGGATATTTTACAAATTTCTGGGTTTCCCAGGGACTTTGAACGCATCTCGAGGCATGCGTACCTCTGCAAAAATGTGTTCTATCTGTCACCTGCAGTCAGATTTTTTTATGATATAGATATAGAATCAACTGCACTTTGTAAAAAAGACAAACAAACAAAATTATATAATGTGTTACCATTGTTATTTTGATTTTAAAACCAATCAGAAATAAACCTTTTTTTTTGTATTTGGTTTTTATTTTTTCCTGTTTCTGGTTTTTCTGTTTTCCTGATTCTGGTTTTAAATTAATTAAAAAATTACAGGAAAAAAGTGCCATAAAGTAGATGTTTTACGTAATAACATGCTCCATAGTTAATTATTAGTTATGTTTGCTGTGTCAGCATGTCTTTCATGTAATGTATGACTTTAATTCAATTTGTTGAAAATTATTTCCTAGACAAACAAATGCAGTTATTCTGCATCATGCAGTGATAGACACAACAAACACATATACACCTGTTATGTTACTGCACAATATCATATAAGTTAGCTGTTAGCATAATAGCTTTATATTGTAACAGCTCTGCTGTTTGTTGGATGTGTCCGTTGTAGATGTTCCTAATTCCTACAGCGTTGGCAGTCAGTGAAGGCAACTTGAGGATGCGTAGTGGAGATGTGTGTTTACAGTCTATGGTGTAGAGAGGTTGTGTCAGAAGTTAACTTTGGATTCATCTTTGTAATTTACCTTTCCATGTTTTATTTGGTGTGGTCACAGCAAACAGTGACTCAGGAATTTTCATGCAGTGAAAACTCCTGAGTCATGATGGTAAACAGCTAGGCAGGCAGTATTGGTTTCACGTTTATGGTGAAGTGCTACGAAGTGTCACAATGTGTGTGCGCACTCTGTGTATCTGTTGCACGGTGTATATTCTGTTTGCTTTGAAGAAGTAATCCCACTAAGTAATCCCCATTTTTAATAAAAATACTGGTAATCTGATTACATGTTTTTAAATGTACTGTAACAGATTATAGTTACATTATTTTTGTATCCAGATTACATAACGCTGTTACTAGTAATCCATTACTCCCCAAGCCTGTGTGTGTGTGTGTGTGTGTGTGTGTGTGTGTGTGTGTGTGTGTGTGTGTGTGTGTGTGTGTGTGTGTGTGTGTGTGTGTGTGTGTGTGTGTGTGTGTGTGTGTGTGTGTGTGTGTGTGAGAGAGAGAGAGACAGAGCATTTAGGGGCTCCATCTATGAAGTCAGCAAAATGAAGGTCCATCGTTCTATGTGATAAACACATATATTTATTTATCTGAATAATATTCACTGTTATGCAGGATGTTTACTATTATTTGGGCCATAGTATATATTCATCTTAAAGATGTAAATCCTTGTTTTAATCATAAATAAAAAATGGCCAAAAATGGTGGAAAAAGTTGTGAAATGGGATTTTAAAAACCACAGAAATTGGTTAAAAGTGGCAAATTAGAATGGACAAAAACGGACAGAAAAAGTGTTTTCAAAGTGTCAATATTGGAACAAATAGTTTAAACTTTCATCTAATGGGCATGACAAATGGTGTATGTGGTTAAATTGGCAAAAATAATCATGAAATATGATGAAAAAGGATAAAAGTGACAATAATTGGTCAACATATGTGACATTAGATGCAAAAGTGGTGGAAAGGAGTTGTAAGTGTCTTGAAAGTGGAAAAATGTGTATTAAAATAAACTAAAAATACATTAAAGTTCAGGATTGAAGCCACAGATGCTGCAGGGCGAGAAAACACACACACACACACACAGTTTACACACAAACGCCCCAGGGCCGCGTTCACACTGATTCTGTGTCACAAAGTCACATGTGTTGGAAAAAGTCACACAAACACCACTTCTACTACACATTATTTGTGGAAACATTTGTTCCTCTAAAGATGTTTATTATGAAGATGAAGCGATCATCTGTAGTTTAAAGATGTGTAGCTCTGTGGGCCTGTACTACAAAGCTGGATACGTATATCCTGGATTTATCTCCGTTAGCGGGTTTCACCTAACCAAACATTCTCTGTCAGAGAGCAGCTGCACTATGAACTGAGATATCAACTCACTCTCTTAACCCAGGTGATTTCAGCCTGGCTACGTGCACGCTCCTGTGACAGGGGTGAGAAAGGACCCCCACACTTTGTGTATAGCAGCACAACTGCTGTATGTTCCTGCTGAGGCTGTCACCGTCACCACAGTGTATAATGAAAGTGTATAATGAATGAATGAATGATCTGATTGGTCCGTGGATACAGAAAGTGTCTGACACACACAGCCTCAATCAGCTGACTAGGCATTTTACAAAGATTATCATTCAAAAGTATTAAAATTGTTCATTTTTAGAGAGTCACACATAAACCTTTTAGTTTCTGGGCAAAGATTTCTCCATAGAGACTAGAAACAAATGTAGAGACTTTATCTTGTGTTATTGGAGAGTTTTCTGATGTTTTAGAGACATAAAAGCATGTATCACTCACTGCTGTGAGGACAGTTAGAGGCTCAGAGCCACAGCTGATCCTCACACACAAGCAGCTGATCAGAGCAGACACACTCCACACTGTAGATGAAATGTGTCTGTTCTCTGTCTCCACCTTAGATAATGTTTCTCTTAGTTTTACAAGCTATTTATCTCGTTTGTTATCACTCTCTCTCTGACTCAGGGAAGACTGTGCACGGACTGAAAGCAGATCAAGTGAAGTCCACCACACACACAGAGTCAGAGGAACCTCTGTGACTCTGTTCCTCATGAACATGTTTGTGCCTTTATTCTGTTGCTTCTCCACCTCAGTCTTCATTTTTCCTCTTGATTTGACAAAAGTCACGTTAGAGATTTCTGCTGGAATATAAAGCCATGAGACTTTCTCTACTCTCAGATCAAGAACACATTGACTTTTAATGAGCAGCTCAAGCAGCCAATAGTAATGCTTAAAACAGCTCATTGGATGGTCCCATTGGTAGAAAGACCTCTGATTGGCTGACATCCATTCTGTATTGATAAACTTAATTTTCAGAGCCTGGCGAAGGAGAAAAGATTCACTGTCTACTCAGAACACTTTGGATTACAATATGCTCTAAGATGATTATGGATTTTTGACCAAATAACACAAAATAAAATGACTTATTGCAGCTTTAAGCTAAGGGATGTGTACGGCTGAATTGTCTACTGCCCACTTTCTGGGTGTTTAGAACCGTGATCGTTTTAACTCATAGGCCAGTTAGCTCAGCTGGGCAGAGTGTGGTGCTAATAACGCCAAGGTCATGTGTTCAAGCCCCGTACTGGCCAGACCTCAATCAAGGACCTTAAACCTTCTGCCTTCGAGTGCTATAAATGTATGAGTCAAAAAGGACAAAGTATGAATATGTATACAAAAATCTAGAATGGCTGTCAGTAAAGAAGCTTCTTTTTGACATCTTAATAAATCAGCCTATAGCTTAATAATATAAGTATTGAAATGGAATAGCAATGCAACGTTAGCCTAGCCTACAATTAATACACATTAACATGAGTAATATTTACACACAAATATAGTTCTACTGTTGCTACTTTCAAACAAGCAAGAGTTACAAAACAGATGTTGACAGAAGTAGGTTAAAATGACCTTATCTCATAATGTACCATCCTCACACTAATTGTTCTCTCACTCACACTGAACATCTCTGTGATGTCCAGAGCAGTGTTCTCTGAATGGAGGTGAGCCTCAATCATATGGGGGTAAAAAGTAGGAGGGGCATCTGAAGGTTGTTTCTTCAGTCTCTGAGAAGATGCAGAACTGGTGGGAAATTTCTTCCAGACCATCAAACACTGCTGGGTCAACTTCTAAATCCATATCAGAGTTTAGCTGAGCTAAGCTGTTAATAAAACTATCCAGATAAAAGTGAAGGTCGTCATTTGGTGAATTGTTTTCAACTTCATCAGCTAAAGCTCGTAAGTCATTCACTAAAACTCTGAAATCAGCCATCCTCACTTCTTCATCTAAGCCACGCCCATCTGCTGCAACAGGAAGTGGATCTGATTGGATCGTAGGTGTAGGTGATCTTAACAGTGTTACAGTCCAAATAGTATCCAGATAATCTGGTGACTGACTATTTACTGTGAGGCTGGTGTGAGGAACAATGGATGTTAGAACTTCTACCATTTCACACTTTTGCTAAAACAATTACATCTATATTGAGGACAGTAAATATATTTATTTTACATGTTATAATACCACTAGCCACTAACACAATGACAACACTAGCCTCTTTGGTGCTCTAGGACAGGTTATCTTTTGGCCCCCCTTATATGGTGTTTTTTATATCAAGCAATTGATATTTACATTATTGTTATATTATTATTATCAGAATAATTTCTAACACTTACATAATGGTCTATACAATATCCATAAAGACGCTGCACATAAATAGAAAACATGAGTAAAATTAATTTT
This sequence comes from Gouania willdenowi, assembly GCF_900634775.1. Lineage (NCBI taxonomy): Eukaryota > Metazoa > Chordata > Actinopteri > Blenniiformes > Gobiesocidae > Gouania > Gouania willdenowi. The sequence goes on along the minus strand of NW_021145033.1, from coordinate 1,001,097 downwards.
TTTAGACATTTTATTTAATTTTGATAAAAGTGTTTCACATACACATATAAAATAACACAAACAAGTAAATAAAAGCCGATTTAAATATTTTAGTAACAGGTTTCAAGTACAAATTATTAATATTGTTACAGTAAAGCATTGCACAAAAACAAGATACTGATAAAAGCTAGATAGTGATGTGTTGGCTCATCAAAGATTGTTTTTAATTTAAATACTTGTGAATAAAATGTTTTTCTATTGACATTCACATTTTGTGAAAAAAAACAAAACTTCCAGATTTGACATAACAATACTATTTGTTTCTCTCTTTGTCTGCACATGCTGTTAAAGGTCAACATTACAAGAAATGCAATATTTCATAGACAGCAATGCATGTTTTGTTAGTGTAATTAAATAAAATAATTTATTTGATTGTATAGTGTGACCATCACCAACCCTCCCTATAAGGAAAGGTAAGACATACTTTATAAAGGAGGACATAAAAAGAAAGGGCAGTGTTACACCTAGATGGGGGGAAGGGAACAGGGAAGAGGGAGTCAAGGTAGAAAATGGAAAGGGTGGAGAAGAGCTGATTATTGTAAAGTGAGAGTGAGATGTGATGTTATAGTTGTGTATATTGTGTGTATTGTAATCAAACCAGTCTGGTGACCAGTGTGGAGCTTAGCTATAAAAGTGGTGGCTGTGTACAGAGAGAAGGAGTGAGTGGTAATACCTAAAACAGGTGTTTAGGTTCAACATGTCTAAAGTTAAGCCCAGTACCAGGTTTATCCCACAGTCCAAGGCCAGTACATTGTAGACCAATGTTTGTGCAGGAACGGCTACTGTAAACCCAAGCACTGCCCCAGGCCTGAAGATGCAGCCAGGCTAGCAGATACTGATTGATTGAACAATATGTATATATATATATATATATATATATATATATATATATATATATATATATATATAGTGTATAAATATACAGTATATATACACTGAACAATACTTAGTGAGCAGAGATAAACCCTCCCACCTCACAGGTGTGTCACATCAACATGCTGATCATCATCAAATTCTTTCACATCTCACAAGATAAAACAAGTCCAACTTTTAGCTGAGGATATAGATGTGGAAACTCCAAACATCTGCAGGGGGAATTTGCAGTGTTTCAGCAGCATTAGATAAATAAAGGTGGTAATAAATAATAGGAGATATTTACACACACACATGGGCCTTTACACAGTACAGTGAGAAAGAGGGAAGATAATGGTGCATGTGTGACGCACACACAAAGGTGTTTTCATTTTATGTTTGTATTTGGCTCATGTTTTATTTTAATAGTTATTTAACTCTCTGTAATATGAGTCATTTCAGTTGGTTAATGACTGTGTTAAAGGACACAAAGCTTCAATTTAAAACAAACTGCATATCTCAGTTTTACCAGTAGGAGGCAGTGTGGTGCAGTGTTTCATTCATGAACTCTCTTTGTTAGTGAACTCGTTGTTTCCTCAGTTTGCTGAGTCATGCTGTACTGAACAGACACACTGTCGTATTCCTCATCTTTTCTCCTGTTTACACAGGTTTGTGAAGCTTGAAAACATGTGAACATGTGTAAGAATGTGGTTTAACACTAAAAGACAAGCTAAAACATAAATGAAAGGTAGTTAAAGTATGTTTTTGTTAAGAAGCAGGTACTTTTAATCTGTGTTACGTGCAGGCCAAGATGGCGCTGCTAATCGTAATGTGTTTGTGGTTACTACAAAATAAGAGTCTGGTTTAAGTTATTGCTCCAGTACATTTCACTCAGTAATAAATATTGTGTTTCTGGTAAAAATGTAAATGTTTATATTATTAGGTTGTAGTCATTGTTAAACATGTTGAATGATAAAAGTATATAAAAGCTTGTAGTTGTTTTAACAAGGAAACACAGATAAATATGTTTATTTTTGATATTATTTTAATGGTTTACCTGAGGTATATTTGAACTAAAGGTAAAGTAATTCAGGGCTGAAAGAAATAAATTCTGTTTAAGGGCTGAAAGAAAGTTCATCTATGCAGTTTTACACTGTTCACACTTAGAAATATGGTAATGGTGATTTGTGTACATATGTCTATTGTGTGACTGAAAATGATGTTATACAGAGAAAAGACAGTCAGTAAAAATGAATTCATTTTAAATATTGATGAATAAAAGAGAATATGCTGAGTGAAGCTGCTCTGAACAGACGTACTGTCGTCTTCATCATGTTTTCTCCTGTTTACACAGGAACTTATTAGTTTATTTGTCTTCAGTCTGAGACCTTTAACACATGACAGAACTTTACACAATAAAACATGTAATTCTTAAATAGACTTATATTTTGTTTAGATAAAATCTAAGTTTAGTTTTTTAATTCTTATTTTTTGAAGGTGAGTACAAACATGACAACAGTATAATGCACATTATAGTAAATTATTTTCCTTTTTAATAAGCTGCATTTATTACACTTTGACATAATTCAATGAATGTTATTTGTTCTGACTCCTGTCAGGGATTGAAAGGGTTAAGTCCCCCTGGTGGTGTTTTTAAGTTACTGCGGTGTTAAGGATCAGGAACTTTCTTTGTTCATGCATAAACTACAAGTTCTCCGCCACAGAGTGTTGTCTGAGTCTTGGAGTGGAACTAACAGTGAGTATGAATGCAAATTATTATTTTAGTTGTTTTGTGGCACTGTGATTTTTAAGAGAGTGTTTGAGACATTTATTTTAAGTCACAAAAACCGTGCTAACTATGCTAACGCTCATCGTGAAGCTAAGCAATAGCGAGAAGCTAGTTTAGCTGCTATGACTAATTCAGTTAATTTTCAGACCTTGTTTGTGTTATATGCTATGTTTATGTGTGAACCAGTATTGCTGTTTACTGTGTTTATGCTGTTATTTACCTGTGGAAGCATACTGTAAAAAAGATGTTTGCCTTATTTAATAGTGTGATGTACTTTCCTGATTTATAACCTGAAAAGGAAGAACGAAAGTGTGACCAGTGTTGTTGCATATATTTAATTTCAATTTGTAACATTGTGTTAATTTCATTGTGTTGCAGTTTTACAAGAAAGTACGGGAAGATTCAGTAAAGCAACTTCAGTCAATCTACTGGGTCTCTGAAATTTGTTCGCTATCTGTCAGCCAGGACAGAATATTATTGTTTTTTTTATTTTATTTTTAAAAAGTGATTACATTAATATCATCTGTTATTATTATTATTATTTTTTTTTTTTTTACTGTCGGCAAATTGGACATTTCAAAAGGCCAAACCAAAGCAAATAAAGATATTGGTATGGTAGACTACATTAATTTTTTAATCTTAAAGTACATATTAATACAAGAGCACATCTTAAACAAATACATAACAATTATAATGTAGTTGATAATAGAAAATTAAAAACACATTTTCCTGATATGTTACAGTGAGAAAAACACAGTTGGAGGATGTGGGAACCTCTCACTTACACAGGTATAATAATCTTATTATCCTGCTGTGTGAGTGTGTGTGACCCAGGCTTTGTGTTGGCAGCAGGTTGTGGGTTTGAGTCCAGCTCACAGCAAGGAGCACGTCTAGTGTGTCTGTTAAAATACACCATAAATATCTATATAGAGGTACAGGTGACACTGTCTATGATATTTCACTATTGCTTTGTGCATCTTTTCCTTTGTGTGAGGGAGTGTAAAAATTGTCCCCTGCCTTTGTGCAGCTAGCGCTCTACCATTTGAGCTAATTCCCCTCTCACTGAGAGGATTGGGAGTTGATGAAGTAGGTGAGTGTAGCTGCTCAACAGAACAAGAGTATTTAGTTACTTTGAAGGAGTAAACCAGGAACGCTGGTCAACACAGTGAAACTGTTCTTCCTGATGGACAAGCTTTTCCTACATGTTGGTGGATTCTGAAGAGAATTCTTCTTCTTCTAATCGTCAAATCATCTTCTTACAGAACATTCTAAGAACTGTTTACAATCTATTAGAAAAACCTTTTTACTGTGTTTTTCTTTCTAAAAGATGTTTGTGTTCTTTGTGGTTATCATGACCTCTGACCTTTGTGATAATCTAAGACTAAAATCACTCTCTCTCTTCCTGTAAATGCATTTTAATTCTTAAAACTTACAGTTGAATGAACTATTCCTCCTGTACAAAGTAAACAAAAAATAATCATTAACACAAGAAACAATGTTACAATAAACTAAATATTTGATGCAGATAGCTTCCCTCCAGAAAAAAAACCATTACATATATTATTGCATACACATACTTTTTGTGTTCTAAAGGGAGTGGGTGGAAGTAAAAATCTATTAGTCCCACCCCTTTTCCTACATCACGGTAACAAATAATCCATTTTCAGCATCCTGTTATCAGATCATTGCTACTGTTAATAAATTCATTGTCTCATCTATTATTTTGATTAAATACAAACAATAAAACATATTATACACTTTCAACATTGTCACACAACGTAAAGAGATTTTCTTGATATTTTCTCTTAAATTACTCGATATTTGTACTCTTTCAGTGATTATTCAAGGGAAAAAAATCACAGTGTAAAAAAACAGTGAGCACTGGAATCAATGAGTCACATTTATTTAATTTAAAGCACTGAACAACAAACTTTGGGACAATAAACAGTCTAACATGCCAACAGGCAGCAGCAACATCAATCAAACATTAAATTATGGACATAATAGAAAAGACAACTAAACACTATTCAACAATAACACTTTTAACAACGTGATGTTGGTTTATGTTGGAATCCTGTGCAGCCTGATCTCTGGGTTCTTCAGTCCAACACTGGAACCAGAAGGTGTCGTCACCATTCGTGTGTCGCTGGGATCTGAAGATGATTCCTGCTCCATGTCTCCATCCACACAGAGATGTGAGTGGAGAACAGATGAAGTGCTGAAGGTCTTCCCACACTCATCACATCTGAGAACATTCTTCTCATGAACTCGTTGGTGTCGATTAAGGTCAGATTTCCACTTGTAAGATGTTCCGCATGTGTCACATTTATGAGGTCTTTCTGATGAGTGGCTGAGTTGGTGAGATTTTAAATCTCCATATGTTGTAAAAACTTTGTCACACTGGTCACAGCGACACACTTCATGTCCAGTGTGAGATCTCAGGTGTTCATTGAGGGTTTGTTTGTGTTTATATATTTTCCCACAGTGGTCACAGAGATACAACACTGTTCTGGAGTGAGTCTGCATGTGCAGAGTTAAATGTGATCTTTGTGTGAAAGTCTTTCCACACTGTTCACATCTGTGAGCTTTGATTCCACGGTGAATGAGGACATGTACACTGAGGGTTCCAGATTGATTAAAAGTCTGTCCGCATTCATCACATGTGTGAGGTTTCTCTCCATTGTGAACAAGCTGATGGCGTTTCAGGTGATCCTTCCGAGCAAAAGCTTTTCCACACTCGTCACAGATGAAGAGTGTTTCTCCAGAATGGATTATTTGATGTTTATTGAGGTTTGATTTAAAGCTAAAGTTCTTCCCACACTGGTCACATGTATGTTTAGCTTTAACTCCAGCTTGGCTCTGCTGTTGAACTCTTTGCTCTGAAGTTTTTCTCTTAGATTTGTTTCTTTGTTGTGGCTGAGCTTCATGGTCCTGAGAACGTTGAGGTGTCACTTTGTTCTGGCTTCCAGAGTCCTGTAGAACAGTTAGAGATTAAACACAGAGAAGGAACCAAACAAACATTTGTTTCTAAATGTGTTCCTAGAAAGAACAGTGGCTGTTAAAGACGGATCAGACATAGCATTTGGCTTCAGTAGGAGATCAACTTCAATAGAACATCCACATGGACGTCAGGAACCAAAGTTTACCAGCAGAACATTGACAAAGCATCACTGCCTCCACAGCTCAGTGGCAGGATGGACATTAGCACTTGTCTCTGATCAAATGAAGATTATTTACATCTTATTAAATAATGTGGAGAAAATATGAGGAGAAGCTAGACTTCAATCCACTCATTTCTCACCATATTTGCTGTCACGGCTGAGTGGTTCCACAATCCTCCAATCACCATCAGCATAGAATCAGCTCCACCTGAAGGATAGAAGAGACAGAATGAACATGAAGGATCTAGAAATATTCATCCATCCTTTGCAGTGTCATCACTTTGAAATTGACTAAAATGATCAGTTTGTTCAGAGATCACATGATGTGGAGGAAAATATTTAGATTTTGTGGCTGAATAATTTAAATTCCCATTGATTTGTAAATGAAGGTCTTCAGAGGAAACAGTTTGACTTTGAGGTTTGACTTTGTTCATACAGGATTAATGAACAACTTGTAATGAGCTCATGATTGGCTAATTATGGTCCTATAATATCTGTGTTAATAGAATCATAGACAGAATGACAGAATCTACCAATAAAAATAAAATCCACTGTTAAATGCAGAAAGTGACATAATGTGAATGAAACGCTGTCATCGTGAGGTAAAGGGAAATGTTTCAGGGGACCGTTCATTTGGTGCACCCCAGCACCCCTCCTGGTCCTGAGCTAAACAACATGTTGAAGCGTCCACCTGAAACACGTCTAAACTACCAAAATACTGAGCAGACCAGTTCCCACGTAACGTTTATGTGTCTGTGAAGCTACGGCCATTTCTGGTGAAGAGCTGCAGTTGTTCTGTTGTTGTGGACGAGACCAACGATGACAGGGATTGTAGAGTCTGAAACATCATAGGTTCATGATAGCTTGATAGCTTCTAATACTGTACAATATTCTGCCCTCTAGTGGTGAAATAACTGATGCATTTGTTTTTCTTTAATCATTATATTCTGGAATGATGTCATCAGGATGATTTAAATTAGTTTAATTTAAATGAAGTTGATCAAAACTTAATCAATAAACCTGATCAGATTCAGTAAACTATTGATCCCTGAGGAGAAATATGTTGATATTAATGCTGCTCTCATACATCTTTATACTACATATATAATAAAAAAAAAAGTCTTTTGTTTAAATATAATTGTAATATATTTCTAGAATATTTCTAAATAAATGAAATTTTAAAAAAAAAGAATCATTTGTGTGAATAAAACAGAAAACAAAATATCCCTGAACTTATTGATTAAAGTCAGGTCATGTTCTCCACCACAGATCCTGGATCAGTACCAGTAGTGGGCAGTTAAGGAAGAATTGTTGGTAGAATCGTGCACTTTGGGTTAAAAGCATGAAACTTGGCACATAGATGGCATGAACACTACTGATTATTTTAGGATGTGGATCCACCTCAGCAACCTCCCCTAGTGGTCGTTATGGCCATTTTTCTCAAAATGGCCGTTAATTTATTGAAATACATATAACTTGTAGAATTATGATTTCTGTGTCTAAATGTATAGGTCTGAGGTCAACAAAGCCAGTGGATGTAACAAAAAACACAAGACTCTAATCTAAACCCTAAGGAAGAGTGCACCTTGTTCTCCAGACTACACATTACATGCCAGTCCAGGGAAGGACATCTTGATGACTTTTTCAAGTCATCACTTTCCAAGCCTGGTGAAATGAGATCTGGCAACAAAGCAGATCTTTTTGCAGAGCTTGAGTCACGAGCACAACCAGCAGAAGCAAGATCACAAGTGACTGCATTGGTATTGGATGGAGTAATGACAGTTGAAATGCTGTCACCAAGAACCTCCCAGACCTTTGAAAGTTACACCAAGACCGTGTTCATGCCATATATCCAGCACCAGCTGCAACATGTGGTAAGACTTGACATAGTGTGGGATGTTTATAACTTATTCAGCCTGAAGGCAGCAACCAGAGAGAGACATTTCAAGGCAAAGATGTGTCCAGCACTCATAGGAACCAGGTACTATCAACACCTCAGAGAGATGACAAAAGTCAGATAGAACCATGCTCACACGAGGAAGTGGTTGCACGATTAGTACTGCATCTGTGGGATGCTGCACATGAAGTACATGAGAAAATTATGATGAGGTTCATCTGCAGCTAATGAGGGTTTGCAAAAAGGTACAAAATGATGCTGAAGCAAACATTAAAAAGTTCACGACAAGTAAATTCAGAAATAATAAAAAAAATGCATTACATTAGTAAAAATTAAACAAGGAACTACAACAACGCACCATTGTCTTCTAATGCTAGACTATATATCAATATTTTACTTTATTTCCTTCTCCTTACTGCCTTCTGCTGATCAATCTATTTATTCTGATAACAGCTAACCATGGCACATGTTGTGTCTTTTCACTGTTGGCTTTTATTTCCAGAGGTGGCAAAATATTAAGAACCATTACCCTCTTTATATTCATCTCAAGTACTGGAAATTAACTTTTATAATTTGTTTAAACATCTAAAAAATACAACCTTCAAGCAAGTGATTCTGAGCTTGTCTCTATGTTAGCTATGGTCCATTGTGGATTTAATGAGCTTTCATACACGTTTAAAACTTTCAGCAAAGTGATAACACTATGAACATGAAGTATGAAAATATCTTTAACATATTTTATCTTTTTTTATTTTATTTTTAAATTAACAATTAAAAACACCACAAAGCAGTCACACATTTTAACGTGTACTATTAAAATATTTAACAAACGTCGTATGATCAGTTTTCATTCAAATATCACATCCCAGCAGCTCTGTCGTAAAGATTGTGAGTGAAGGAAGTAACGTAGGGTTAGGATCACTTAGGATTGGTTACCATAACAGCCAATCCGAATTTGCCTTGTCTGGTCTGACTCCTGATTGGTTGACTTTGTGGCACATTGTAACACTGTGTCATGTTGAGCGAGCGTACGGGTAGAGCTGAGCACACAGCGAGTGCAAGAGCGCGAGAGACAGAGAATAAAAATGAGGAAAACAGTTTTTAATTTACACAAAAATAATTTCTTGAGCACGTTGTTAATTATCGTTTGCTCAAACTGCTCCATTTTACGCTTTATTATAACTATTACACAAAATATAATTTTGGGGTTTGCAAAAAACATGTTTTTGTGCTCAAAACTGTGCATTAATTGTTAATAAATGTAGCACAAAAATAACGCCATAAACCCCTCCTCTTCCACTCACTCACCTCTGCAGTGACAACATGGAGACAGAATCCACCACCGAAGAGTTGATTAGTAATAAAAAGAACAAAAAGATAGTCATCAACATCCCCCGCCAGATTCGTTGTCATTATAACTCACAACATTTTCCTAAATGTCCTAAATCTAAGAACTTAGATGTATACATAAGAAAATATTATCACATTAGAATATAAAATGACTGACTATCTTAAACAGATGGACGGAGTTCAAACCTATATCCCCCTTTCCACTGGCGGGGGATAATAATATTAACTACAACTACAAGCAGTTATGAAAGGGGGCCAAGCATTCCTGTGAGACTCGGCCCAGGTTTTACGGAGCCCATGGAATTACGTCACAGAGGTTGAAGGGCTTGTGGGACACAGGTCAACGTGCCATTTGCAGTGAACGTGTGGATATAAAGTTTATGAAGATGTGATTTAAAATGTGAAAGTTAGAGGCCAAAGAGCATTTGCACTTATAGCACCACCTAGTGGTATGTATGGGTGGTCTGTGTGCTTTTCTATATATACCCTGTAAACTTCACAGCACTCAACATATTACTTTAGTGAAAATAAATGTTTGTTGTTTATGTTTTAAAAAGCCACGCCCACTTTGACCAATCACAATAAACTTTGGGAAAATCACCCTCTAACTAACGATTGAGGGAATTAATTAAAACTATATTTTCTGCCTGTGTATGAAGCCCTAATAACACTTTATCATGTTTAAAGCACAGAAAAGTCTATTTAGCGTAACATGGGCCCTTTAAATAAACATTGTTATTGTCACACTGACTCAGCATCTGATTTTGGGTTACACACACACACACACACACACACACACACACACACACACACACACACACACACACACACACACACACACACACACACACACACGCACACACACACACACACACAGTATAAAATGATTCAATTCAGACTAAATGTTAAATGTTAAAATTAACAGATTCAAATAGAGCTTTTATGACAAAGTTGTTCCAAAGATCTTTACATTATCATCTCATTCACACAAGATTATTACTAAATATGTAAATAAGTTTAGAATAAAACAAGCAGTATTTACCCACAGGATTCTGGAAAATCACTAAATTAGTCATTAAAGTTGACATTATTTTTAATAGAAACTTACTTTGTTCTCCAACGTTGCTCACTGATGACATCTGCTGGTCAACGTTAATCAATATTATTAAAGCTACTTTAGTCGTTTCTGACGGTGCACGAGGAGATTCTGTAGAATGGTGGAGATTCTGCAGCTTTCATGAGTTTCATGAGCCTGAGTTGCTATGACAACCTGTCAACATTGAGCTTCTATTTTAGCCTGAGTTGCCATGACAACCTGTCAACATTGAGCTTCTATTTTAGCCTGAGTTGCCATGACAACCTGTCAACATTGAGGCGTTCAAAGCTGCCTTTAGTGATTAAATGTGTCACTAAGATCTGAAATAAAGGTTGGTAAACCAGTTGTGTCCCTAAATCCTTTGGTGACACAGTTTCTTCACCTGCTGTGAAGAATTCACTAAGATTGTAGCAATGATTAGTACACGTGCAGAAGTGGTGGAGACCGCCCTATTTAAATGAGTGTTTTGCTTATTCAATGTGGAGACATGAGTGCACAGAAGCACACAATGACATTTGAAGAAGTTAAAGGAGGCAGATGAACTTCTCTGTCTGCTGCACAAACATTTAATAATGTAGGAAACTTTTTTTAAATAAACAACTTGAAAATTAATTATATTTTTTCCCCCTAATTTAATGTGGCTGCTCTCTCCCTCAAACACACTTTACTCTGCATTTTCTCATTCAGTGGCTGTTAAATATTGACTATTGTTTTATTTAAATTATTTTCTTATACTAGAAAGGTTAACTTTTACATCTCCGCTGTGTTTTGTGTCAACATTCAGTGCAGCCATGATCTCTGTGTGTGAGTTTACACCTGCTTCTGAGTCGTACTATTTTCAGTGCATAAAACAATCACCGCAAACATTTCCTGGTTTTGATGAATTGCACATCACTCCCTGCATTATTTTATTTGCATTTCCCCCTCCCGTTTTTTGCCCGCCTTATGCGATCCGCCTACTT
>NW_021145033.1:848345-986956 GCF_900634775.1 Gouania willdenowi | reverse complement strand
TATAAAGAAAGGATTCATAGTTGCCCTACTAATCCCTCCAATTTTAATCACATCTCAACATGCCACCCCCCGGAGGGTGTATTATCACTTACACCCTCCGGCCTATTACACCACATACACATAAATCCACAGAGGCTGGATGGGGAGCACCGCTCCCCTCCATCCCCCTTCTTTTAATCACACCCCATACATTCACCAAACACACACATTCACACAGGGGATCGGGAAGTGCCTCTCCATTGGGGAATGGAGAGGCACCATAACAGGGTGGTGGGTTGGTACACACATTTGGGCCTCTCCGGTGGGGGCCTGGCCCCTCTGTTGGTGGCTGGGCCACTGCATAGAGTAAAAATACATCACGATGGTGCGGTCGGGCGTGGCGGTGGGTCTCGGAGGGGCTTTGCCGGGGTCTCTCCTTGCGGGGTCTTTCCGGGCGGTGTCGGCCTGGTGGGGCGCGGGGGTGCCTCTCCCCCTTGGGTGTGGCTTGGTGCTTGTTTCGTCTCCTGGTGGCCTTGGGGGCGGGCCCCGCGGTGTGCGGGCCCGGGGCGGCCTGCCTCGCCGGTTTGGGGGGTGGGTGTGCTGGGGGGGTGCTGGTGTCCTCACCGGGGTTGGGGCGGGGTTGTTTGGCGCCTCGGGATGATGCTGTTTACTGGGGGGGCGGCGCTAGCTGTTCCGGTGGTTGAGGTTGCTTTCGGCCGCCTGGTGGGTACGTCCTGCCATCTGCGGACTGGTGGGTGGGTCCGGGGCATCTTTGGCTGGGGGCTGCTGTCCCTTACTTGATGTGTGCCGTTGGGGTGCCTCCGTCCCCGCGGTGGGGGTCGCCGGTTGCTCGCGGGCCGGCGGGGGGCGCTGCCCCGTGGCTTGCGCCGTCCGGGGGACGGCGGGCCCTGGGCTGCTGGCCTTGTGCCGTCTGGGGCTGTGCGGTTCTGCTGGGCTGTGGCCGGGTCCTGGGCCGGGGTGGGGGGCGCGTCCCGGGGGGCTTGGCCCGGGGGCTTGCCCTTGGGGGGTCCTGTTCCCGGGGGGTGCTCCTGGGGCCCGGGGTGCTTGGCCTGCTGGCCGGGCCGGTCGTGGCGGGGGTCTTTCGGGGCGGGTGGCGCGTGCCGCGCCCTTGCGTACCTACTGGTAGGGCCCCTGCTTGGGCAGTGCCCCGTGAGGCAGGGTGTCGGGGCCCGAACAGGGGGCCACATCCCGGCGGGGCGGTCTGGCTTGGCCCTTGGGGGGGGCCCTGGCTTTAAAAAAAACTGAAGCTCGTGGCGCGGGCGGCATCAGCAGGGGGTGATCTGGGGCGCCATGGGGGGCTAGGTTGGGGTGCCTGGGGGCCGGCGGGGGGACTCCCAGCGGCCCCCTGGTGCCTTATGCGGCTTGGGGTGTGGTCGTCCTCCCTGGGCGGGCTGCTCCTGGTGCTGCATCCATTCCGGGTCCTTCTGGCCTGGGGTCGGGCCCCTGCTGGCTCTGGGCTCGCCGGCGGGTGCCCGCCGGCTGCCCGTTCGGCGCGGCTCTGGTCGTCTGCTGGGCGTGGGCTTCGGTTCCTCCGCTGGGGCCTCGGGCAGGGAGTTCTCTGGGCCCTCCCCTCGGGGGGTTGGGCGCGGGGGTGTGTGTGGGGGGGGGGGGGTCGGTGGGGTGGGGGGTCTGGGGGTTGGGGGTGGGATCGGTGGCGTGGTGCGCTGGGTCCTTGGCTCCTTGGGGCTTTCTCGGGTGTGTATGGGGGGGGCGATGGCTGCCTCTCGGCTTGGGACCTTGGGGGCGTGCGGGGGGCTGCTTGGCCGTGGGGTGGTCGCCGGGGGCCCTTAGGCTGCCCGCTCTCGCTGCTGGCCTGACTGCTTCTTCGGGCCCGGGGGCGGCTCGTGGGTTTTGCAGTGGCGGTTCTTGGAAATACATTTGTCATGTATGCACTGGCCTTGGGCTGTGGGATAACACTCATACTGGGCTCAACCTTAGACACCTTGTTCCCAAATACCTGTTTTATGGAATTTCCACTCACCTCTTCCTCTGTTCACAGCCACCACTATTATTCCTAAACCGCACACTGGTCACCAAACTGCACAATATACACAACCACAATTTCACATCGCATCACTTGGAACCTAACAACTATTCCCCACTCATTCCATATCCTATCTTGTATCCCTCTTCCCTGTTAACTTCCCCACCCCCCTCCAACCCCTCACCTTGGTGTAAACACTGCCCTCTCTTTTTTTACATCCTCCCTTTAATAAAGTATTTCTTACCCTTCCCTAGGGAGGGCTGGTGATGGTCACAATTATGCAATGAAATAAATAAATTTATTTAATTGCAATAATAAAATATGCATTGCTGTTAAAAGATTGCACTTCTTGTAGTGTTAACCTTCGACAGCATGTGCAGACAAGGTAAAAAAAAAAAAAAAAAAAAAAAAAACTAAATAAAAAGAGGACAAAAAAGCTTCATCCTGTAAGAACAAAAGGCAACTAACTGGGAAAGTTCCACAGCTTCAACTTTATACTGATAGAGAAAAGTCTCACCCTGATGAAAGAAAAGGAGGGAGTCAGATGCTCCCAACAGTGGAGACGTTGGAGCAGTGATATCTGTCTGTCTGATAATGTGTGTGTGTGTCAGTTGGTGTGTGTGTGTGTGTGTGTGTGTATCTGCATTTTGTCATTTTCAATTTGAGTTTTTAATAACTTATCAACTTTTAAAACTATTCAACTTTTTAATTAATTTTAATGAAAATGTAACGTTCCACTGGTCAGCAGTTCTTAAACCCATTTCAACTTTTAAAATGTTCAGCTTTTTTGTTCATTTTCAGTGAAAACCTTCAACTTTTCTGTATCTTTAACCGTTTTTGACTCACAGCCCTTCAATGAGTTCCATGTTTAGCTTTGACCAACTTCTAGAGTAGAGGGACAGCTTTACCTTCAACTCTTTGTCAACTCATTGTCATAACTTGTAAAATATTCAACCTACAGTCCTAATGTTTTTAAAAGTAGTACTTCTATCTGTCTTGCTGAAGTTGTCCTTATAGCTCTAAACACTGAGGACTACCAGGGCCCAGGAACCTGTCTGCAAAGGAAATCTTTATTAACAGCATTTCAAAGAAAATATTGAAATATTTCATTGATGTATCACTTCTACATTTATTTCCATTGGGTCAATTATATACTATACAGATCAAAGATGCAATTTTAAATTGCATCTTTGATCTGGAAAAATCCAGCATCAATACTCACTTTGCAATTGTACACCCTGTGATTTAAGAAGACCATGGATCATCCTAATCCCTGCTCTGGGACACACTGTGTGTCTGAGCTCTAATCTGTCCGTTTGTGTGAGCTGAACACAGGTCTGCCCATAGCAGGGGCTAACTTTAGCTGTGGCTGCTAATTAGGGCTGAATGCCTAATATGTGAATCAGAGTCATGATGTAGCTTTTGTCCCTCTTAAAACTTGTGTACAAAGCTGACCGACAACATGACGGCATCGTATTTTACACTTACCTCCTCAAGATTGCACCACACAGCTTCGTCCATGTCTGCATTTGTCAGCGCAGATATTTCTCCAAGACTTTCCATGACATCTTCCACCAACCTTAAAATATAGTCCGTTGGAGAATTTTCCTCCACATACCGAGATATTGCAAATAACTGTTGTTGAACGCCTCTTCTCAATTCATCCACGTCTCCCATTTTTAACTTTCCCTCCAAGAGAAGAGGAATCATGTGATCAGGTATCGACTAGTCAGCCTGGGCAGAATGACCATTGAATTGACCTTTGCTTTTACCGACAGCTTGAGTCATGAAGTAAAAGACAAAGACAAAACAGAAAAAGCACAAAATGGAAAACAAATATACTACTTTTGTATATTTTTTTCATTTTTGATTCTCATTATATTTCCACATTTTTATTATTCATTGTTTTTATATTTCCAAATTTGTAATATTGGTTCTCTTTATATTTCCGGGCCGATCCACAAACGTACTTTGCTCAATTCACAATCACAGTTGAGGATTTACACATGATAATTCATGATAAATACACACATAAATGAGAAAACACGTGTGTAAATTGTTGATGTATTTGTGGATCTGAAAAACATGTGAAAATCTGAAAAACATGTGCAAATCTAAAAAGTACATGTCAAAATTGTAAATATATTTGTGGATTTGAAAAACACATGTAAAAATTGTGAATCTATTTGTGAATATTTTTGAGACAAATGTCTCCCCATAGTCATCAGTCTGACTGGATGGTCTCAGAAGCCTTTTGGTGAGGTTTTCAGCAGAGCTTTCCCCCCTGGTGTGACAGACCTCTCTGAATATGGTGGGGGTAATGCAGCACCTCCTTAGTTGGTGCCACTCAGCACTGGAACTCTGCTCTACTGTGATGTTCTCAGTTTGGTGTGATGTCACCAAAGATGTTTCAAGAGACGCCATATGATGGTGTTGATGTTCAGAGCAGATGAATGCACAGGTAGAGGGTCCCAGCCTATAATCAGAGAGTGGCAGCTGTGGGAGAGGAGGGGCTACTGTATGTGGGCGGGGCCTGGGGACTGTCCTTGTTGGCAGCTGGTATGACAGCACACTTACCTCTTACACCTGACCAAACATGGATTATACCAGAAGAACATCACTGGAGACGTCCATCGTAGTGATCATGGAGCTTCATCAGCAGTGAGTCCATCATACACGTCCTGAACTTTCAGAGTAGAGATGTCTGGTAGAGTGTAGTTGATGTCTTTATACAAGTTACTTCTGTGAAAAACAACACACAAACAAGTCATGTCATAAATAAGAAAGACGTGTGATTAAAAGGTTGGTTACCATGGTAACTGCTTTGTACCACTTCTGTACAGCTGAACACTGGGAGAACAGATGTAATCCTCAGCTGGGAGTAGTGGGCCGTCTGGTACGGTAGAGCTGCCACGTGGCTGCACAAGGCTGTACCTGCCACACAGGTGTACTGGTATCTCTGAATCTACACTGGTTTGAATCCCTGAGCACAATCTGTGAACAATAGCACATGTTAGTTAGAGAACAACATGTAGTGGCTGTAAGTGTAATAATAGAAAGACAACATTAAATTAGTGACATTATGTTAGTAAACTTCTAAACTGTACAAAGTGAAACAGGAAAAAGTTTTATAAAAACTATTTATTTATAGTTAACCATGTAAAATATATATGTGTAATCTCACTTTACTTATTTCATAGAAAAATACAAAATAAATGTTTAATTGAAATTATAAGAACCCAGAACATAATCTAGTTTCTGTGAGAACCATTAATTTTACATTACAATGCAATTATTTGGGTCTCAAGTATTTTTTTTTTTTTTTGCATTTGAACACTTTTTTTTGATTGAAAATGTTTTTTAATTATTTTTTTGAAATGATTTTTTTTTTTTTTTTTTTGATAAGTTGTTGTTTTTTTTTTTGTTTTTTTAATTGAATAATAAAGACATCAACCTGTCCAGGGACTAGAAATGAAAATGATCCATGAAACGTTTATGAATGTGTGTTGTTCCTTTTATAAAAATAATTTTTCAACTTTGATCAAATCAGTGAAAAACCAACAACTTAATGTGTCTGTATAATCTGTGTCTAATATATAATCTGGTAAAAATTCCATAACATCCCTTAACTTGAATAAAATATATAATGTCATTAATCTTTGTATTATTCTGTTTTTGTAATGTGTTCTTTCTTCCCCGGCTCTTTCTTTTATGTAGAATCTATTGTATCTTATTAATACATTATTTTATTTTTTTAATAATTCTGCTTTGCAGCCTTAAATCCAACAAATTATAACATAATTGATTTTTTTTATTTTCCAATACTTGAGTTTGATTACATTAAGTTTGGTTTAAAATTTAAGGATAAAGATTTATTACAACTATATTTTAATTATTGTATTTTTTAAATTCATAAATGCAGATATTTAAAAACAAAGTCATGTTTGTCATATATTTTAATGAGTTAAAAATATTCATAAATATTAGTTTTATGTGTTCTAAACCTGCTGCCAACATGTCAAATTATGGAAATGTGTGTTTTGAGTTTTCTCTGATTTATTTTGGTTTTAGTTTATTTTCTGTTTGGTTTTTAATTGTCATTGTGTTTTGATCAGTTTCTGTATATATGTTAATGTGGATATTATTTTATTTTTATAAAACAAATATCAACCTAATCAGTCTTTTATTATTATTATTAGTGTAAAAAACTTTACATTTAGGGCAGAAATAAACCTACTTTATTTACATTCTAAACATTAATTCCCAGTACTGTCCATTTTAACATCTATCTGTTGTGTTTTCCTGCAGATATAGATTTAAGTGAAGTGTCTGGTTGGATCTAATCAGAGAAGCTGTTGAGTCTGACAAAAATAAAGAATAAAACATTTTAAATTAACCTGACTGAGTGTGTTTATTACACTTATAAAAATGATACTGTGGTCGATCCTTGGTGTTACACATTCATTTTTATTCCTGTGGAAATAGTGACCAAATATATCAGTTTTTAAGTCTGTGTTGCTCCGTATAACAAGCACTGTTGACGTCTCACTCTATTGGTGACTGACGTATTTCAGAACACATATTACAAGGTGATCAAGTCAAAAACATTCAAATTACAATCATGTGACTATGTAATAGTACATCCTATAACCAACATTGTTCACCAACAGTAGTTATACTCAATTAACTTCTTAACAGTATGTATACTCATTTAACTGCTTTTTCAATCTATATTTATTCTCTCATGAACAATTTTACCTTTTTAACTTAACTTAGAACTGTTTTTAACTCACCAGTATTTATTATTGTCTCTGTCTAGCTCTATGTTACTCCACAATGACAATAAAATATAATACTGAAATTGTATCTTCCATATAAACAATCATTTTTATATAGGACAAGGTTACATGTCTGATATATTGCTACGCTCTTATTCTGAAAACCCAACCAGAAACGGTGTACTGTAACGCTGCAATGCGTGCAGGCTTTACTATTGTTAGCACAGTTAGCATCTGTGGCATTAGCCTCTGCTCATTCATCCACACAAACCAAGTTTTAACTCCTCTCAACTCACTAGTTAACCAGAACTCTCATTCCTGTTAGTGCTACTATCTACAGCTGATTGTTTCTCATTTTTATAAAATAGTTTTAAAGCTCGTTTTTAACCTTTTTAGCGCCACGTTGTCGTACTCAGTTAGCACTCATTACAACGTCTCTCTCGTCTCCATTCATCCCAATCACTGTATTTCAGTCACAGTCTAAGGCTTATACATGTTATATCTCTTCTGGTTATGGTTTCTGAGCATCTTACCTGTGGAAATAGTGAGAAAACAAAGCAGTTTTTAAGTCTGTGTTGCTCCGTGTAACTAGCACTGTTGACGTCTTACGCTATTGGTGACTGACGTCCGCTATTGACACCAAATGCCCACAGCTCCACCTACTGGCCAGGTACTGCTACTATGTAAAATATACCCACACCTGCTAGAAAATAATTAAGTTACTCAGAGAATAATAATAATAATAATAATAATAATAATAATAATAATAATAATAATAATAATAATAATAATAATAATAATAATAATAATTAAAGCCGCGAGCGGCGTCATAGGTTCCGATGAAGCGGCCGGGGGCGGTAACCCACGGTCACGTATACCACTGTTGGGGATTTGGGAATTGGCCTGGCGTTGTAAGCGTTTTCGTATAATGGCGTAGTTATGGCAAAGGATTTTCCTGTGTCATGATAGGCCCCTCCCACTTTTCACAGCCTGCTCTATTTGCCATAGCAATGTGCTTCCATCTAATAAGATTCATCCTACAGTGTTTTGAAGTCAACACGACATGTCGTCTTGCAGCTAGAGCTGCTGGCGTAGGAGGGCCCAAGAAGCGGCGCCCTCTGAGAGCGCAAGGCATTGTGGGTGTTTTTGGTTATCGTTTGTTGTTTGGGGCTGTACGGTCATCATGTGTATCAAAAATGAAGCAGTTTGAAACTTTGCATTCTAGAGTTATAAGCGTTTTCGTATAACGGCGTAGTTATGGCAAGGGATTTTCCTGTGTGATTATAGGCCCCTCCCACTGGCCATGATGGGTAAGTTGGTCATCGAGCGTTGTTCATCGATGGACAATCATCGTGTGTATCAAATATGAAGCAGTTTGAACTTTGCATTGGAGCGGTATAAGCATTTTCCTATTATAGCGTGTTGATGGTGAATAATTTTCCAGTGACATTTTAGGCCCCTCCCACTGACCACGGTTTGTTGTTTCTTCAATAGGAATTTGCTCCCCTCTGTGTAGGTTCATCCTACAGTGTTTTGAAGTCAACACGACATATCGACTGTCCGCTACAGCTGCTCGTGTAGGACGACCACAGAAGCGGTGCCCTCTGAGAATGCAAGGCATTGTGGGTAAATTGGTTATCGTTTGTTGTTTAGCTCTGGACAGTGATCGTGTGTATCAAATATGAAGCAGTTTGAACTTTGCACTCTAGAGCAGTCTCTCCCAAAGTGGGGTCCGCGGCCCCCTGGGGGGCCGCGATCGCATTGCAGGGGGGCCGCAAAGTGTGATCCACAAAATATATGAATTTCATAGAAAAATATTATTTTAAATTAATTATTTAAAGTTATCCATTTTTCAATGCAGGACATTATTCGGAATTATATACAGTTAAACTATTGTAAGTAAATTTACAAGTCGCTAAAAATAGGTCGGAACTATAAATAATAAAATAAAGGGGAGGAATTAAAGGTGAGGGGACGCATGAACGACGGGAAATAAGTAGCAGTCATGGACCGATGGCTGCTCGGTAAAAAGAAGTCTACTGCTAATTCAATTCAAGATTATAATCAAGATGATCATCAGGATGAGCAGACAAAAGAGCCATCAAAGAAACGAAGACAGTACTCGAGTGAGTATCTGTCGCTGGGATTTACAAGTGTGGAACCCGATGACAACCCTCGCCCCGTCTGTGTCATCTGCACTGAAGTCCTGTCAAATGAAGCACTGAAGCCGTGTAAACTGCGTCGCCATTTACAAACCAAACATGAAACTGATCTTTGCAGAGACACACCTGGCATCTTTTTGGATGCGCATTTACGCGGAATACCCAGAGCTTGCCAACAAAGCCCTCAGGCTTCTCATGCCGTTTACAACCACATATCTGTGTGAAACTGGCTTTTCAGCGCTCGTGGGATTAAAAACAAAATACAGAAACAGACTGGACGTGGGGTCAGATCTTCGCCTAAAACTGACCTCAATCCAGCCGGACATTGACAGCAGCAATGCAGCACCATCCCTCTCATTAGGTGAGCACATTTAATGACACCACGCAATCCAAGACTAAAATAATTGTTCTTACACAGTGTTTGCTTTAGGACTTGTGTGAAAGCAAGATAATTAATTTTCTTTAAAGCTTAAATGTTCATAGTGGATCTGCGTGTTTATTTTCTGTGGGTTGCCATGTTGGGGGTGCCATGTTGGGATGTTTCCGCCTTGAAATCCCACGTTAGTTCGTTTTTGCGGGAGTTAAACGAGAGTTTAGTGAGTTCTGCAGTGGGGATGCTTGTGTGACATCCGTGTATGATTGTCCTGCTGCTCTGAATCCAGCAATTAAAATTACTTTTGACAAACCTTCAGTAATCCTTATTTCACATCTCATCCTCACTACAATATCTTCTGGAATTTTGTTCATATTTTTATTGTAAGAATAAACAAAATGGGATTGTCTGATCTGAGGGCCACGATATCAACATGTATGCCAGTATTAAAAATAAAAAACAATCTGAGCATTAACACAGGAAATAACAAAGGGTTTTGTGGTTGTTTGCATTGTTTTTGTGTAGTTTTTAGTCATTTATCTGTCATTTTGGGAATTTCTGTTGGCATTTTGTGTATTTTACGAGTCAGTGTGTGTTTTTGTTATTTGTTTTTTGCCTGTGTGTTATGTTTGCATTTTGCACATTTTTTGAGTTTTTGTTGTGTCTGTCGTTTTGTGTGTATCAAGTCTTTGTGTATTTTTATTGTTGCTTTGTGTATTTTTTATTGACATTCTGTGTATTTTGCCATTTTTTTTGTCTGGTTTTGGAGTTATGTTGGGCTTTATATTACTTCTAATTTCTTGAATTACCAATTTTGGTGGATTTGTCTTGGGGGCCACACAAAATTAGGCAGAGGGCCGCATGTGGCCCCCGGGCCGCCAGTTGCCCACGTCTGGTCTTGTTGCTAAAAAAATGAGTGTCACTATTGGGTGGGCCCCGAATAACTGTGAAATTTTTAAGTGGGCCCTGGCACTGCTGAGTTTGGGAACCCCTGCTCTAGAGTTATAAGCGTTTTCTTATAACGGCGTAGTTATGGCGAGGGATTTTCGTGTGTCATTATAGGCCCCTCCCACTGGCCATTATGGGTAATTTGGTCATCGAGCGTTGTTCATGGATGGACAATCATCGTGTGTATCAAATATGAAGCAGTTTGAACTTTGCATTGAAGCGTTATAAGCATTTTCCTATTATAGCGTGCTGATGGCGAAGGATTCTCCCGTGTCATTATAGGCCCCTCCCACTGATCACAGCCTTTTTTTTCTTCCATAGCAATTTGCTACCCTCTGTGTAGGTTCATCCTACAGTGTTTTGAAGTCAACACGACATATCGTCTGTCCGCTACAGCTGCTCGTGTTGGACGACCACAGAAGTGGCGCCCTCTGAGAACGCAAGGCATTATGGGTAAATTGGTTCTCGAGTTTTATTTATGGCTGTACGGTCATCATGTGTATCAAATATGAAGCAGTTTGAACTTTGCATTGGAGCGTTATAAGCATTTTCCTATTACAGCGTGTTGATGGCGAAGAATTTTGCAGTGACATTTTAGGCCCCTCCCACTGACCACAGTCTGTTGTTTCTTCCATAGCAATTTGCTCCCCTCTGTGTAGGTTCATCCTACAGTGTTTTGAAGTCAACACAACATATCGTCAGTCCACTACAGCTGCTCGTGTAGGACGACCACAGAAGCGGCGCCCTCTGAGAATGCAAGGCATTGTGGGTAAATTGGTTATCGTTTGTTGTTTAGCTCTGGACAGTGATCGTGTGTAACAAATATGAAGCAGTTTGAACTTTGCACTCTAGAGTTATAAGCGTTTTCGTATAACGGCGTAGTTATGGCGAGGGATTTTCCTGTGTCATGATAGGCCCCTCCCACTTTTCACAGCCTGCTCTATTTCCCATAGCAATGTGCTTCCATCAAATAAGATTCATCCTACAGTGTTTTGAAGTCAACACGACATGTCGTCTTGCAGCTAGAGCTGCTGGCGTAGGACGGCCCAAGAAGCGGCGCCCTCTGAGAGCGCAAGGCATTGTGGGTGTTTTTGGTTATCGTTTGTTGTTTGGGGCTGTACGGTCATCATGTGTATCAAATATGAAGCACTTTGAACTTTGCATTCTGGAGTTGTAAGCGTTTTCGTAAAACCGGCGTAGTTATGGCGAAGGATTTTCCTGTGTCATGATAGGCCCCTCCCACTGGCCATGATGGGTAATTTGGTCATCGAGCGTTGTTTATGGATGGACAATCATCGTGTGTATCAAATATGAAGCAGTTTGAACTTTGCATTGGAGCGGTATAAGCATTTTCCTATTACAGCGTGTTGATGGCGAAGAATTTTGCAGTGACATTTTAGGCCCCTCCCACTGACCACGGTTTGTTGTTTCTTCAATAGCAATTTGCTCCCCTCTGTGTAGGTTCATCCTACAGTGTTTTGAAGTCAACACAACATATCGTCTGTCCGCTACAGCTGCTCGTGTAGGACGACCACAGAAGCGGCGCCCTCTGAGAATGCAAGGCATTGTGGGTAAATTGGTTATCGTTTGTTGTTTAGCTCTGGACAGTGATCGTGTGTATCAAAAATGAAGCAGTTTGAACTTTGCACTCTAGAGTTATAAGCGTTTTTGTATAACGGCGTAGTTATGGCGAGGGATTTTTGTGTGTCATTATAGGCCCCTCCCACTGGCCATGATGGGTAATTTGGTCATCGAGCGTTGTTTATTGATGGACAATCATCGTCTGTATCAAATATGAAGCAGTTTGAACTTTGCATTGAAGCGTTATAAGCATTTTCCTATTATAGCGTGCTGATGGCGAAGGATTCTCCCGTGTCATTATAGGCCCCTCCCACTGATCAAAGCCTGTTTTTTCTTCCATAGCAATTTGCTCCCCTCTGTGTAGGTTCATCCTACAGTGTTTTGAAGTCAACACGACATATCGTCCGTCCGCTACAGCTGCTCGTGTAGGACGACCACAGAAGCGGCGCCCTCTGAGAACGCAAGGCATTATGGGTAAATTGGTTCTCCAGTTTTGTTTATGGCTGTACGGTCATCATGTGTATCAAATATGAAGCAGTTTGAACTTTGCATTCTAGAGTTATAAGCTTTTTCCTAGAACAGCGTCCTGTAAATGCTAACAGTGTACATGACCTTAAATGACACCGGTCGAAAACACAAGGCATGATGGGAAATGTTTCAAAGCAGTCATGACCAAGCTTGGGCACATGTCCTTTGTGTGAAATTTGAAGCTGATCGAAGTTTGTGTGTCAGAGTTATGGAGATTTGGAATTTTTTGCGTGCTAACGAAAATTAGCATTGCATTTTTGTGGCGGCGCCACGACCAAACCGTGACAGATACGAAAATTCTTTTGATAACTTTTCATCTTCAATGGGTCCTATGTGGTGTTGCCAAGTTTTAAGCGAATCGGATGAATCCCCTCAGACTAGATAGCGCTGATGCGTTTCGAGGGCGAAACGCCATTTTTGACCTTTGACCCAAGATGGCTGACTTCCTGTTTAGTTTTGGGCGGGGTCACAATGTAACTTTTTGCTCATTCTGGGGCGAAGACTACATCTGGCGATTTTCGTGCAAATCGGTCAGACCTGGCGGTCGTGTGGTTTCATCGTTTTTTTTCACGCCACCAAATTATCAAATTTTTCGCCAGGCCTGAGGTGCGTGCAAAATTTAAAGATGACGAACAAACCTGTGTTGCTCCTTGGTACACGTGTTGCTTCCTCTGCTGGTGCAAACTCCATGATTGGTTATGAGATCTTCTTTGTCCTACGCATTTGGTGGTTTAGAGCCTAGATTTCATTACCATCAATTCTGGACTGGCGTCATATATGTTTGGGACGACGCATCAATGCTAAATATTTAGGTCGACATATTTTTTGTGTCAAAAGTTTCCCTCTGATGATTATGTAAAGTAGGCGGATCTCATAAGGGGGGCAAAAAATGGGAGGGGGAAATGCAAATAAATGAATGCAGGGGGTGATGTGCAATTCATCAAAACCAGGAAATGTTTGCAGTGATTGTTTTATGCACTGAAAATAGTACGACTCAGAAACAGGTGTAAACTCACACACTGAGATCATGGCTGCACTGAATATTGACACAAAACACAGCGGAGATGTAAAAGTTAACCTTTCTAGTATAAGAAAATAATTTAAATAAAACAATAGTCAATATTTAACAGCCACTGAATGAGAAAATGCAGAGTAAAGTGTGTTTGAGGGAGAGAGCAGCCACATTAAATTAGGGGGGAAAAATAGAAATTAATTTTCAAGTTGTTTATTTAAAAAAAGTTTTCTACATTATTAAATGTTTGTGCAGCAGACAGAGAAGTCCATCTGCCTCCTTTAACTTCTTCAAATGTCATTGTGTGCTTCTGTGTACTCACGTCTCCACATTGAATAAGCAAAATGCTCATTTAAATAGGGCGGTCTCCACCACTTCTGCATGTGTGCTAATCATTGCTACAATCTTAGTGAATTCTTCACAGCAGGTGAAGAAACTGTGTCACCAAAGGATTTAGGGACACAACTGGTTTAACACCCTTTATTTCAGATCTTAGTGACACATTTAATCACTAAAGGTAACTGAACGGCTCAATGTTGACAGGTTGTCATGGCAACTCAGGCTAAAATAGAAGCTCAATGTTGACAGGTTGTCATGGTAACTCAGGCTAAAATAGAAGCTCAATGTTGACAGGTTGTCATAGCAACTCAGGCTAAGATGAAAGTAGCAGAATCTCCTCGTGCACCGTCAGACTAAAGTAGCTTTAATAATATTGATTAACGTTGACCAGCAGATGTCATCAGTGAGCAACGTTGGAGAACAAAGTTTAGTTTCTAATAATAATAATGTCAACTCATTTAGTGATTTTCCAGAATCCTGTGGGTAAATACTGCTTTTTTTATTCTAAATGTATTTACATATTTAGTAATAATATTGTGTGAATGAGATGATAATGTAAAGATCTTTGGAACGACTTTGTCATAAAAGCTCATTTTAAATATGTTCATTTTAACATTTAGTCAGAATTCTATCATTTTATACTGTGTGTGTGTGTGTGTGTGTGTGTGTGTGTGTGTGTGTGTGTGTGTGTGTGTGTGTGTGTGTGTGTGTGTGTGTGTGTGTGTGTGTGTGTATGAGTGTGTGTCCCAAAATCAGATGCTGAGTCAGTGTGACAATAACAATGTTTATTTAAAGGGTCCATGTTACGCTAAATGGACTTTTCTGTGCTTTAAACATGATAAAGTGTTATTAGGGCTTCATACACAGGCAGAAAATATTTTTTTAAATAATTCCCTCAATCGTTAGTTAGAGGGTGATTTTCCCAAAGTTTATTGTGATTGGTCAAAGTGGGTGTGGCTTTTTAAAACATAAACAACAAACATTTATTTTCACTAAAGTAATATGTTGAGTGCTGTGAAGTTTACAGGGTATATAGAGAAAAGCACACAGACCACCCATACATACCACTAGGTGGTGCTATAAGTGCAAACGCTCTTTGGCCTCTAACTTTCACATTTTAAATCACATCTTCATAAACTTTATATCCATTGACCTGTGTCCCACAAGCCCTTCAACCTCTGTGACGTAATTCCATGGGCTCCGTAAAACCTGGGCCGAGTCTCACAGGAATGCTTGGCCCCCTTTCATAACTGCTTGTAGTTGTAGTTAATATTATTATCCCCCGCCAGTGGAAAGGGGGATATAGGTTTGAACTCCGTCCATCTGTTTAAGATAGTCAGTCATTTTATATTCTAATGTGATAATATTTTCTTATGTATACATCTAAGTTCTTAGATTTAGGACATTTAGGAAAATGTTGTGAGTTATAATGATAACAAATCTGGCGGGGGATGTTGATGACTATCTTTTTGTTCTTTTTATTACTAACCAACTCTTCGGTGGCAGATTCTGTCTCCATGTTGTCACTGTGGAGATGAGTGAGTAGAGGAGGAGGGGTTTATGGCGTTATTTTTGTGCCACATTTATTAACAATTAATGCACAGTTTTGAGGACAAAAACATGTTTTTTGCAAAACCACAAAATTATATTTTGTGTAAAAGTTATAATAAAGCGTAAAACGGAGCAGTTTGAGCAAACGATAATTAATAACGTGCTCAAGAAATTATTTTTGTGTACATTAAAAACAGTTTTCCTCATTTTTATTCTCTGTCTCTCGCGCTCTTGCACTCGCTGTGTGCTCAGCTCTACCCGTACGCTCGCTCAACATGACACAGTGTTACAATGTGCCACAAAGTCAACCAATCAGAAGTCAGACCAGACAAGGCAAATTCTGATTGGCTGTTATGGTAACCAATCCTAAGTGATCCTAACCCTACGTTACTTCCTTTACTCACAATCTTTACGACAGAGCTGCTGGGATGTGATATTTGAAAGAAAACTGATCATACGATGTTTGTTAAATATTTTAATAGTACACGTTAAAATATGTGACTCCTTTGTGGTGTTTTTGTTAATTTAAAAATAAAATAAAAAAAGATAAATATGTTAAAGATATTTTCATACTTCATGTTCATAGTGTTATCACTTTGCTGAAAGTTTTAAACGTGTATGAAAGCTCATTAAATCCACAATGGACCATAGCTAACATAGAAACAAGCTCATAATCACTTGCTTGAAGGTTGTATTTTTTAGAGGTTTAAACAAATTATGAATGTTGATTTCCAGTACTTGAGATGAATATAAAGAGGGTAATGGTTCTTAATAATTTGCCACCTCTGGAAATAAAAGCCAGCAGTGAAAAGACACAACATGTGCCATGGTTAGCTGTTATCAGAATAAATAGATTGATCAGCAGAAGGCAGTAAGGAGAGGGAAATAAATTCAAATATTGATCTATAGTCTAGCATTAGAAGATGATGGTGCGTTGTTGTAGTTCCTTGTTTTATTTTTACTAATGTGATTCATTTTTTATTATTTCTGAATTTGCTTGTAGTGAACTTTTTAATGTTTGCTTCAGCATCAGTTTTGTACCTTTTTGCAAACACCCATTAGCTGCAGATGAACCTCATCATAATTTTCTCATGAACTTCATGTGCAGCATCCCACAGATGCAGTACTAATCGTGTATCCACTTCCTCGTGTGACCATGGTTCTATCTGACTTTTGTCATCTCTCTGAGGTGTTGATAGTACCTGGTTCCTATGAGTGCTGTACACATCTCTGCCTTGAAATGTCTCTCTCTGGTTGCTGCCTTCAGGCTGACTAAGTTATAAACATCCCACACTATGTCAAGTCTTTCCACATGTTGCAGCTGGTGCTGGATATATGGCATGAACACGGTCTTGGTGTAACTTTCAAAGGTCTGGGAGGTTCTTGGTGACAGCATTTCAACTATCATTACTCCATCCAATATTTTTTTAACCCAAAGTGCACGATTCTACTAACAATTCTTCCTTAACCGCCCACTACTGGTACTGATCCAGGATCTGTGGTGGAGAACATGACCTGACTTTAATCAATAAGTTCAGGGATATTTTGTTTTCTGTTTTATTCACACAAATGATTCAGCAGAAACACATTTTATATAAAGGGGGAACTATTATTCATAGTTTGTTGTTCATAGATAGAAATATAATCACCTTTTTCATGTCTTATTAAGAGGTTTTTTGAACAAATTGTTTTAAATTGCTTTAAACTTTAAAATCAGGGAGAATAGTATCAGTTTTTATTAGTTTTATATGTTGACATTTTTTGTGTGTATCGTGTGTATTTAATTTGCATTCTCATGATAAATATAGTAATCCAGTAATTTTTGTATAGTTTTTTTACAATTTTTAATCACTCCATTATTTTTTATTTTCATCCAATTTGTCATAAAGATACTAATAAATTGACATGTAAATTGATTAATATCTTAATGATGAACCATTTCCATCTGAAACTAAAGAGGAACTATGATTATTAGCTACTGTACAATCTTTTTTTTTTTTTCAAAATTCCATTTACTTAGAAATGTTTTTTAAATATATTACAAATATATTTAAACAAAAACTGTTTCTTTTTAATTGACTATGTCATATAAAGATGCATGAGAGCAGCATTAA
The DNA here is from genome assembly GCF_900634775.1 of Gouania willdenowi. Lineage (NCBI taxonomy): Eukaryota > Metazoa > Chordata > Actinopteri > Blenniiformes > Gobiesocidae > Gouania > Gouania willdenowi. The sequence goes on along the minus strand of NW_021145033.1, from coordinate 969,586 downwards.
TATCAATATATTTCCCCTCAGGGATCAATGATCTGATCAGGATTATTGATTAAGTTTTGATCAACTTCATTTAAATTAGACTAATTTAAATCATTCTGATGACATCATTCCAGACTATAATGATTAAACAAAAATAAATACATCAGTTATTTCACCACTAGAGGGCAGAATATTGTACAGTATTAAAAGCTATCAAGTTATCATGAACCTATGATGTTTCAGACTCTACAATCCCTGTCATCGTTGGTCTCGTCCACAACAACAGAACAACTGCAGCTCTTCACCAGAAATGGCCGTAGCTTCACAGACACATAAACGTTACGTGGGAACTGGTCTGCTCAGTATTTTGGTAGTTTAGACGTGTTTCAGGTGGACACTTCAACATGTTGTTTAGCTCAGGACCAGGAGGGGTGCTGGGGTGCACCAAATGAACGGTCCCCTGAAACATTTCCCTTTACCTCACGATGACAGTGTTTCATTCACATTATGTCACTTTCTGCATTTAACAGTGGATTTTATTTTTATTGGTAGATTCTGTCATTCTGTCTATGATTCTATTAACACAGATATTATAGGACCATAATTAGCCAATCATGAGCTCATTACAAGTTGTTCATTAATCCTGTAAGAACAAAGTCAAACCTCAAAGTCAAACTGTTTCCTCTGAAGACCTTCATTTACAAATCAATGGGAATTTAAATTATTCAGCCACAAAATCTAAATATTTTCCTCCACATCATGTGATCTCTGAACAAACTGATCATTTTAGTCAATTTCAAAGTGATTGACACTGCAAAGGATGGATGAATATTTCTAGATCATTCATGTTCATTCTGTCTCTTCCATCCTTCAGGTGGAGCTGATTCTATGCTGATGGTGTGGAACCACTCAGCCGTGACAGAAAACATGGTTGAGGAATGAGTGGATTGAAGTCTAGCTTCTCCTCATATTATCTCCACATTGTTTAATAAGATGTAAACAAGCTTCATTTGATCAGAGACAAATGCTAATGTCCAACCTGCCACTGAGCTGTGGAGGCAGTGATGCTTTGGTCAATGTTCTGCTGGTAAACTTTGGTTCTTGACGTCCATGTGGATGTTCTATTGAAGTTGATCTCCTACTGAAGCCTAATGCTATGTCTGATCCATCTTTAACAGCCACTGTTCTTTCTAGGAACACATTTAGAAACAAATGTTTGTTTGGTTCCTTCTCTGTGTTTAATCTCTAACTGTTCTACAGGACTCTGGAAGCCAGAACAAAATGACACCTCAACGTTCTCAGGACCATGAAGCTCAGCCACAACAAAGAAACAAATCTAAGAGAAAAACTTCAGAGCAAAGAGTTCAACAGCAGAGCCAGCTGGAGTTAAAGCTAAACATACATGTGACCAGTGTGGGAAGGACTTTAGCTTTAAGTCAAAGCTCACTAGACATCAAATAATCCATTCTGGAAGAAAAAACTGTTCGTCTGTGATTGAGTGTGGAAAAGCTTTTGCTCAGAAAGAGCACCTGAAGACCCATCAGCTTGTTCACGGTGGAGAGAAAACCTCACACGTGTGATGAATGTGGAAAGAGTTTTAGTCAATCTGGAAACCTCAGTCGACATGTCCTCATTCACCGTGGAATCAAAGCTCACAGATGTGAACAGTGTGGAAAGACTTTTACACACAGATCACATTTAACTCTGCACATGCAGACTCACTCCAGAACAGAAGTTGTATCACTGTGACCACTGTGGGAAAATATATAAACACAAAAAAAACCCTCACTGATCACCTGAGATCTCACACTGGACATGAAGTGTGTCGCTGTGGACCAGTGTGACAAAGTTTTTACAACATTTCAACAATTAGAATCTCACCAAATCAGCCACTCATCAGAAAGACCTCATAAATGTGACACATGTGGAAAATCTTACAAGTGGAAATCTGACTTTACTTACCACCAACGAGTTCATGAGAAGAATGTTTTCAGATGTGATGAGTGTGGGAAGACCTTCAGCACTTCATCTGTTCTCCACTCACATCTCTGTGTGGATGGAGACATGGAGCAGGAATCATCTTCAGATCCCAGCGACACACGGATGGTGACGACACCTTCTGGTTCCAGTGTTGGACTGAAGAACCCAGAGATCAGGCTGCACAGGATTCCAACATAAACCTGCTGTCAGCTGGAAAATGGACACCAACAGTCAGGAAGTTGTTGATCTGATCTGGTTAAATAAATAATGTGACACATTGATTCCAGTGCTCATTGTTTTTTTACACTGTGATTTTATTCCTTTGAATCATCACTGAAAGTGTACAACTATCAAGTAATTTAAAAGAAAATATCATGAAAATTTCTTTACATTGTGTGACAATTTTGAAAGTGGTGTAACAAGTTTTATTGTGTGGTATTTAATCAAAATCATAAATATGAGACAATGAATGTATTAACAGCAGCAATGGTCTGATAACAGGATGCTGAAAATGGATCGTTACTGTAATGTAGGAAATGATTTTTTTCTGGAGGAAAGCTATCTACATCAAATCTTTAGTTTATATTAATATTGTTTCTTGTATTAATGATTATTTCTTGTGTTTACTTTGTACAGGACGAATAGTTAATTTAACTGTAAGTTTTAAGAATTAAAATGCATTTACAGGAAGAGAGGAGTGATTATTAGTCTTAGATTATCACAAAGGTCAGAGGTCATGATAACCACAAAGAACACAAACATCTTTTAGAAAGAAAAACACAGTAAAAAGGGTTTTTCTAATAGATTATAAACAGTTCTTAGAATGTTCTGTAAGAAGATGATTTGACGATTAGAAGAAGAAGAATTCTCTTCAGAATCCACCAACATGTAGGAAAAGCTTGTCCATCAGGAAGAACAGTTTCACTGTGTTGACCAGCGTTCCTGGTTTACTCCTTCAAAGTAACTAAATACTCTTGTTCTGTTGAGCAGCTACACTGTGTTGCCTTGTTAAAACAACTACAAGCTTTTATATACTTTTATCATTCAACATGTTTAACAATGACTTTAACCTAATAATTTAAAGTCACATTTTTACCAGAAACACAATATTTTTTACTGTGATGAATAGACAAATATAAATAAGGACAACTGTACTTTGAATCTTACCAGTGAGAGAACAGGACACGTGCTGGGTGGTGGTGTGTATTAAGTGTTGGTTTTGACCTAAAGGGTGAAAGTTCTGTGATGTGGTCGTACGTACGTGCTGTGAATTCTTTGATAGATTAGACACTTACACAAATGCATTTCATTAACATTGTGTTGTACTGATGTAGGTATAATAAATACTATCTACAGTCATTAGGACCTCTTACAAAGTCCAGTAGAAGAGCTCACCTACACCAGGGTCAGCCTTCTATGACACACAGTCCTGCCATGCCCCTCCCTCATCCTGACGGGATCCACCAAACAAAGAACATAGGGAGATGTTTGTATGAATATTCATTAAACTACTATCTAACTGCTCCCCGGGTGTCTGTAGTTAGCAGCCCACTGCTACCCCTCTGGGAAAATGGGTCAAAATACAGAGAATGAGTGAGTGATCAATAAAGTTACATTATTTTATTTATTATTGATCAGTTGATTATCCAGATGTGTCGCTGGTTTGGCTGGTCCTGAGCTCTACATCTGGTGTCAGCAGTGAAAGTGTAGAGATGTTATCTCTGTGTGCCTACCGTTAGCTGGAGGTTAGCTGTGGGCTACATGGTGCTGTGGTGTGATGGACGTCTGATGGTGGCTCAGAGTGGGAGTTGTTGTGGTAGAATGTTCTCCTGTGCATCAGGACTTAAAGGGGACATATCATGGTTTTAAATCCTTCCTTTTTACATATAAATCATACAGTTGTGGTCTATATAAAGCGGAACTGCACTGCTTGGGTCTGAATTCCTCATTATTATAGCTCCACAGGCCCCTTTTCTGATGTGCTTCTGAGAGCAACTCGTTTTGGTGCGGCCTCTTTAAATGCAAATGAGACACATATCTCGCCCCCTCTTCAGGTGACACTCGGTTCAACTCCACCCTGCTTGGCCATTTTTGTAGTTTGATAGAAGAGATACGGCTATGTAGCGGCACATAAACTTTTTATTCAGAGGTTATTTACACAATGTCAACAACAGAAGACTTGTCCATCCAGCCTTACATGTTCCAGCCAGAGTCGGACCCAGCGGAGCGAGATGAAAATGAAGATGATGAACGTGCAGAACCCTAACAAGTGAGCTAACACAAGCACAGAGCTAACGCTAGCGCCAAGCTAACGTCACGAAATGCATTTTAATATAGTCTTTTCAAATACAAAAACGGCAAAATGAAATGACTAATGAAAACTTTTGACTTAAATTAAATCACGTAGGCCATATCATCAAGGATCTAAAACGAGCACACAGCGCTAACATATGAAGACGGTGCAACTGCTAATGCTAACAAAACAATGACAGGGACGTCTTATCATCACACTTTTTAGCGTTATTTACAGCTTACCAAAGTGCTCTGTTCATCGTCTCCAAAGATAGAAGGAATTGAACCCTCAATCAGACGAAGTCTTTCTGTAAATCCTTCTTTATACTGGTGGAGGTTGATGAAGCGGTCATCCTTTACCCACAGATGTGGGTACATTTCTGTGAAAAATAAAACTCAACCAAGCACTTTGAAAAGGTTCTGATGCTGGGAGACGTTGTAATGAAGCGTGTGGGTTACTACATCCAACAACCCAACATTTTGACTTATCCTCTCGTAACTTCAGCATCCTTGAGCTTGGACTACAAAATAAAAGCGAGAAATAAAAATGGTGGATTGCTCGAAGTGTTGGGCCTGGAGTTGATGTACTAATTTGGCAGTTCCGCTGCAAATACTGTGATGTAATAGTTCAAAAAACATAATAGAGAATAGAAAAATCGAAACAGATTGAAAAATATGAGCAAAACAGAATATAAAGATATCTACGGAGCACCTGAAGAGACTAATTTGATTTTTTCTGTACTTCTAAACAATCTAAATATACAGCAAAATGCATTTAAGGGCTAAAAAAGTGGATTTAGCATGATATGTCCCCTTTAAGGCCTCTCTGAGGGAATGGGTGAGGAAGCTCCTGTTACGGTCCAGTGTGGGTGTGGACCCAAATGCAGAGAAAGAAGGAGGCAGGATCTAAGCATAACGTTCATGGAACCAGTCCATGTCTTTATTGTCCAAAACAAAACAAAACTTAAATCCAAAAGGGCAGGAGGAACAGGGAGCAAAGACCAGACGCAGCAGGACACAATGAGGGCCGACAGCATACACACACATTAACAATGATCCCACAGTCATACTGTGACCAAGCACTCAGTTAAATAGTGGAGGAGGCCTGATTGGGAATGGACCACACCTGGGTGAAAACATGAGTGAGCTAATCAGTCACCAACCAAGCACACAGACATCACTGGGGGGTGGAGCCACAAACAGGAACACCTGAAACACAGACAAGAGTTAAACACATGACTAGACTCAAACCAAATAAACAAAGACACAGAATAACTTAAAGAGAACCCCAAAGGATAAATAATTAACAGAACATGACAGCTCCATACTCATACACATGACTTATTTACCTGTGATGTACCATGGTGATAATTGATAGTGAAACTCTTGCTTGTTTGAAAGTAGCAACAGTAGAACTATATTAGTGTGTAAATATTACTCATGTTAATGTGTATTAATAGTAGGCTAGGCTAACGTTGCATTGCTATTCCATTTCAATACTATATTATTAAGCTATAGACTGGTCATATTATATGGCATATGTTCAGGTTCTAATGTCATGTAGACTACACAACAATTAGGCTACATTAAAACAATCTGGTCTGTTTTAACAGCACATCAGCCCTTGTCCTTAATATCAGCTAATGTATAAAGTCATCTAGTATTGTTTTGTCCTTGTTATCTCTAGCATCTGTCCAGGTTAGCAGTAGTTTTAATTTAGAGTTCAGTAAAACTTACTTTGTCAAAACAAGCACAGTTGTAGCTATAGTGTGCTAATATATGTACATGTTTGATCATTAAAAATAGGCTACATTATTATTAGTCTATGAGTTTTTATTACATACAATGGTTAGATCATTTCACAGACAGTTTTCATTTCATGTCTATTGTGACCTTTCTCATTGTTTTGGATAAACAGAGTCCATGATTTATTCACTACATTGTAAGACAATGATTTGGATGAAAGTATAACCTACATTCTGCAGCTCCATCACAACTGTGGATACAAAATGATGGTTGGACACCTGAATACACAAGGCATACACATACAAAGTAAGTATTATTAGTATTTAACCTAAATTGTTCTGGGATTATTCATCAATAAATTGGTATTTGTCCTACTTGCTGATTTATTAAGATGTCAAAAAGAAGCTTCTTTACTGACAGTCATTCTAGATTTTTGGCTATTTGTGAATTTTCTTCCAGGTTTGGGAATGATTAACAGTTTAGATATTCTTTATCTGTGTTTATTGTATACATATTCATACCTTGTCCTTTCTGACTCATACACTAACATTTACAACACATGAAAGCAGGTTTATGGTCCTTGATTAATATCTGGTCAATATGGGGTTTGAACCCATGACCTTGGCATTATTAGCACCACGCTCTGACCAGCTGAGCTAACTGGCCTATGAAGCTGCAAAAATGTGAGTTAAAACGCTTACGGTTCTAAACACCCAGAAAGTTGGCAGGTGAAAATTCAGCAGTACTCATCCCTTAGCTTAAAGCTGCAGTATGTTTTTTTTTTTTTTTTTTTATGTTATTTGGTGAAAAATCCATAATCATCTTTGAGCATATTGTAATCCAAAGTGTTCTGAGTAGACAGTGAATCTTTTCTCCTTCTCCAGGCTCTGAAATGAAGTTGATCAATACAGAATGGATGTCAGCCAATCAGAGGTCTTTCTACCAATGGGGCCATCCAATGAGCTGTTTTAAGCATTACTATTGGCTGCTTGAGCTGCTCATTAAAAGTCTATGTGTGTTGTTGATCTGAGAGTAGAGAAAGTCTCATGACTTTATATTCCAGCAGAAATCTCAAAGGTGACTTTTGTCAAATCAAGAGGAAAAATGAAGACTGAGGTGGAGAAGCAACAGAATAAAGGCACAAACATGTTCATGAGGAACAGAGTCACAGAGGTTCCTCTGACTCTGTGTGTGTGGTGGACTTCACTTGATCTGCTTTCAGTTCGTGCACAGTCTGCCCTGAGTCAGAGAGAGAGTGATAACAAACGAGATAAATAGCTTGTAAAACTAAGAGAAACATTATCTAAGGTGGAGACAGAGAACAGACACATTTCATCTGCAGTGTGGAGTGTGTCTGCTCTGATCAGCTGCTTGTGTGTGAGGATCAGCTGTGGCTCTGAGCCTCTTACTGTCCTCACAGCAGTGAGTGATACATGCTTTTATGTCTCTAAAACATCAGAAAACTCTCCAATAACACAAGATAAAGTCTCTACATTTGTTTCTAGTCTCTATGGACAAATCTTTGCCCAGAAACTAAAAGGTTTATGTGTGACTCACTAAAAATGAACAATATTAATACTTTTGAATGATAATCTTTGTAAAATGCCTAGTCAGCTGATTGAGGCTGTGTGTGTCAGACACTTTCTGTATCCACGGACCAATCAGATCATTCATTCATTCATTATACACTTTCATTATACACTGTGGTGACGCTGACAGCCTCAGCAGGAACATACAGCAGTTGTGCTGCTATACACAAAGTGTGGGGGGTCCTTTCTCACCCCTGTCACAGGAGCGTGCACGTAGCCAGGCTGAAATCACCTGGGTTAAGAAAGTGAGTTGATATCTCAGTTCATAGTGCAGCTGCTCTCTGACAGAGAATGTTTGGTTAGGTGAAACCCGCTAACGGAGATAAATCCAGGATATACGTATCCAGCTTTGTAGTACAGGCCCACAGATCTACACATCTTTAAACTACAGATGATCGCTTCATCTTCATAATAAACATCTTTAGAGGAACAAATGTTTACACAAATAATGTGTAGTAGAAGTGGTGTTTGTGTGACTTTTTCCAACACATGTGACTTTGTGACACAGAATCAGTGTGAACGTGTCCCTGGGGCGTTTGTGTGTAAACTGTGGTGTGGTGTGTTTTCTCACCCTGCAGCATCTGTGGCTTCAATCCCGAACTTTAATGTATTTTTAGTTTATTTTAATACACATTTTTCCACTTTCAAGACACTTACAACTCCTTTCCACCACTTTTGCATCTAATGTCACATATGTTGACCAATTATTGTCACTTTTATCCTTTTTCATCGTATTTCATGATTATTTTTGCCAATTTAACCACATACACCATTTGTCATGCCCATTATATGAAAGTTTAAATTAATTGTTCCAATATTGACACTTTGAAAACACTTTTTCTGTTCGTTTTTGTCCATTCTAATTTGCAACTTTTTCCACCATTTTTGGTCATTTTTATTTCTGATTAAAACAAGGATTTACATATTTAAGATGACTATATACTATGGCCCAAATAATAGTAAACATCCTGCATAACAGTGAATATTATTCAGATAAATAAATACATGTGTTTATCACATGTATTTATTTATGTACCTTTATTTTGCTGACTTCATGGATGGGGCCCCTAAATGCTCTGTCTCTCTCTCTCTCACGCACACGCACACGCACACACACACACAGGCTTGGGGAGTAATGATTACTAGTAACAGCGTTATGTAATCTGGATACAAAAATAATGTAACTATAATCTGTTACAGTACATTTAAAAAACATGTAATCAGATTACCAGTATTTTTATTAAAAATGGGGATTACTTAGTGGGATTACTTCTTCAAAGCAAACAGAATATACACCGTGCAACAGATACACAGAGTGCGCACACACATTGTGACACTTCGTAGCACTTCACCATAAACGTGAAACCAATACTACCTGCCTAGCTGTTTACCATCATGACTCAGGAGTTTTCACTGCATGAAAATTCCTGAGTCACTGTTTGCTGTGACCACACCAAATAAAACATGGAAAGGTAAATTACAAAGATGAATCCAAAGTTAACTTCTGACACAAACTCTCTACACCATAGACTGTAAACACACATCTCCACTACGCATCCTCAAGTTGCCTTCACTGACTGCCAACGCTGTAGGAATTAGGAACATCTACAACGGACACATCCAACAAACAGCAGAGCTGTTACAATATAAAGCTATTATGGTAACAGCTAACTTATATGATATTGTGCAGTAACATAACAGCTGTATATGTGTTTGTTGTGTCTATTACTGCATGATGCAGAATAACTGCATTTGTTTGTCTAAGAAATAATTTTCAACAAATTGAATTAAAGTCACTTCCTGTACATTACATGAAAGACATGCTGACACAGCAAACATAACTAATAATTAACTATGGAGCATGTTATTACGTAAAACATCTACTTTATGGCACTTTTTTCCTGTAACTTTTTAATTAATTTAAAACCAGAAACAGGAAAAAAATAAAAACCAAATACAAAAAAAGGTTTATTTCTGATTGGTTTTAAAATCAAAATAACAATGGTAACACATTTTATAATTTTGTTTGTTTGTCTTTTTTACAAAGTGCAGTTGATTCTATATCTATAGCATAAAAAAATCTGACTGCAAGTGACAGATAGAACACATTTTTGCGGAGGTACGCATGCCTCGAGATGCGTTCAAAGTCCCTGGGAAACCCAGAAATTTGTAAAATATCCCCACACAGCCTCGACACCAGGTGAAAACAAAAGAGGACATGTCTAAAACCAGACGTATGGTCACCATACATGTCATCATTATTTAATAATGAATAGAAAAAATAAAAATGCAGTGTTATAGTTTGGTCACATGGGGAATATTTATAAAGTTTTATTTTTATGAATCTTTGAATTTTGGTGTTGTTTACCATATCTGCATTGAAAAAAGAACCTTGGGATGAAATATTAATTAAAATATATTTTCAAATAAATATCAAAAGAATATGAATTCACTGGAACACATCTGTAACCTTAACACACCCAGAAATACAATATATTATGACTGTAAATTTCATGTCTGCTATTAAAAACTGTATATTACAATAATTAGCATATTAGCACACACTTAGCTATAATAGAGCTTTTCATCTGTAAACTCTTCTTAGAAACCAATGATCACACAATGTGTTGCCTGTTATCTCACGCTACGAGGTGACTATTGTTGGAATTGTCCCTGTATAAATAAAGTTTCATTGAATTAATCTGCGACCTTTGACAAATAAACAATGGTTGCAAATATCAAACTACTTCTGTGTAACTCTATTGTAGTCCAGTCATCACATTTATAAACTATCTTAGTCATCTAGGATCTGTGCACCCTCAGAAAATCAGCTGCTCACATTATTTTGACCTGAAATGATCTGATTTTCCACCGTTTGTAGTTCTTCTCCAGTCTGCATTGACTCCTCCCACCAGAACGTCATGTTTAAGGGAAGAAGAAAATGAAAATGGATAATTTATTATTCATTTAATTTATGAGTTAAAAAATGCAGCTATATTCTGAAAATGAAAAAGCATTTCTGTTAATGGATTTTAAATTGAATTATGGTACAGATATACTTCCATAGTTTATACAGTTGACGTAGCGTTCTTATTCTCTATTACAAGTTCACAGTTGTTTTTGTTTGCAATGCCTTTGAATAAGTTGTTTTGTGCTGACTTGGCTAGCTACGCCACAAGTTTTCCCTCAGTGTCCTTAGGTCTCACATGTTAGATGGACCTTGAACTGAGACATGTTTGAATACTTTACATTGTAGTGTTGCACAAATGTTTGATCATTTTGTTTTTACCTTCTTCACGTGACAAATCACAGCACTTTATACAGCAGCATATTATGTGTTTTGTTCATTGCTGTTGGTTTTGCTTTAAAAAAAAGTCTTAAATTGTGTTAAATTTGACATAAAAAGTGTGCAGCAACCACTGTTTCTGGTGTACGGTTCATACTGTTAATAAATGTTGATGGTACTCATACTCCTGGTTGTGATTCTGATAAGATGTTTATTCTAAGAACAAAAACTGGTTTTAAAATTCTGGTTTTAGTTTTAATATAGATTTAGGTTTATTTCAAGATGAGTCAACTTGTATCAAAAAACAGCTTAGTCATTTTTCACTAATACTGAGTCATTTTTTACTTAGATTAGTTGTTTTCTTCTTGTTCCGAAGCTTTCATTTGCACAAATTAAAAAAGCAAAAAAAATTTTAACAAGAATTATTTGTTTATATTCAGAATATTTCACTTGTTATTGTGTTGTAGGAAGTTTGATTTCAAGTAATTTAATCTAATAATCATCCATTTCTGCTTATTTTAACCCTTTAGAATACTTGTCTTGCTAACCACGACATTAATTCTAATTAAATTCAGTACATCTACACGTCTGCTAAATGTTGTCACCACTAAAATGTAGTATTTTTTTCTAGATCATCACCAACTCAGGTTGATCCAGGCTGATTAAAACCATCCCATCTGAGCTGGGACATGAACTGATCCATTTATTCACACATTAGTTCTTCTAATGTCTTTAACACTAGAAGTCCCACAGAGGTGTCAAATGAACTTTTTACCTATAAAACCCAGAGAGGTGTCATTTGACCCAAAGAGAACACAAAAATTATTTATTTTTAATGACAGTGTGGTGTGAGAAATGTGCAAAAGAACAACTGTGATTTGTTTTCAATGGTTTTTATTTAGAAGAATCTCCTTCATCCTCTTATTGAGACTCGTGACATACTTGGCACTGCCACGGTATCTCTCTCCTACATTTGCCACATGTGTATTTGTGGCAATGAACACATCGCACAGTTGCGCGATTGCTCTTGCAGCAATGGTTGATCTGACACTTAGCCCTTTTCCCAGGGCCAGGTGTAGGCGGTTGTTGTTGGCGCAGTTGCTCTTTGAGTGCCTTCTTTCACTCACATGAGAGTTAGCCAACTCTCTTGCTAGCTGAACCAGGAAGTCCACCGTCTCTCCTGCACCCCGGTGCATGCTTGATAAAGCAGATGTGCATTGAGTGCCGCCATGTCGATCATGTTGTAGAACACGGCGACTGGCCATCGCCGTGTTCCTGTGCGCACACTGTACTCCCGCACCATCTGGTCCATCACATCCACTCCGCACTTTGTGGTGTTGTATTGGGTGATGGTGTTTGGCTTCCTTTTGATGGTTTCCTCAGTCTCAACCACGCTGTGCATGCTGTTTAGAATGTAGACGGTCTTTTTTCGTTTGGGCGCATACACCGTCAGCGTGGCACCAGTGGTGGAAAACACCTAAAAAAGAAGAAATTGTTGTATTATAGCGGTTTTAAACACAATGACACACTCAGAGGTGTTGATGGAATAAAAAGACCAACAACATACCTGAGTGGTGAATTCCTTGCGGTCCATCTTTCTAGTTGACTGAGGAATTTCCCGGCGAATCTTGTTGACTGTCCGAGGATGGTGGTTTTCCGGCTGAGCAGTCGTCGTGCAAGTGTCAGTGATGTAAAGAAATTGTCCGTGGTGACCGTCCTGCCTTTGTCCATAAATGGTTCCATCAGCTTCATCACCACACTCTCAGAAAGTCTCTCCTCACTGGGACGACTGGGGTCCTTTCCAAGATATGGGAGGACATTGCAGATGTACTTTGTTTTCAAATCACAAGCCACCCAAAACTTTATGCCAAATTTGTCGGGTTTTGTTGCAATGTACTGCAGGAAACAGCAGCGAGTCTTCGATGGGAAAAGCTGTTCATCAATTGTGATGTGTCGACCAGGGTTGTAGCATGTGATGATGCAGTTGGTAACAAACGATCCCCACACATCCGAAATTGCAGCAAACTTATCTGTCTGCACTCGCTCACTGCGCGTAAACATGTCATCAAATCGTAGGTGACGCATGATGTCTTGGAAACGGTTTCGTGACATAATTCCAGTGATAAGTGGGTTTCCCAGGCATGCTGACCAGCTGTCACGCAGAGATGGAACCTTGGTCACCCCCCTCAAAATAATAACAGAAATAAATGCCATTAGTTCATGGAGGATCATGAACCAGTCCGTCTGCTCCGTTTGCCGTGCATGCTGAATAGTCCATTCTTGAATGGGACGGAGCATGCCAACAGTAATGAAAACAGAGGAAGCTCTGAAGGCGACTCCTGATTCTTCTTCTGGCCTTTGCTGTTGGCTCTCCATCTGCAGCGTACGGTTCATTGGAGTGAAACGGAGAATTGTACCCACATGTTCTTCATGCCACACTGTGCCCTCTTTCGCCGTCTCTGTGGGCTCACTCTCCAACCGAGCTCTCTTTTCCAGATGAGGAGCAGTCGCGTCATCTGCAATGTGAACAAATTCAAATTATTCTTTTCTTCGGTTTTAAATAAAAATAAAGTCAGGAAATGAAAATAGGATGTTTGGGAAATCTAACCTGAAGACAGCTCAGAGTCCGAATCCGAATTTGGCTGAAGGTTTATGTCCTCCCCATCTGAGTCACAAGGGTTTGCATTGTTCAGGATCAATTCCAACGCTTCTTGAGCGGTAAACCTTCTCTGCATTTTGAGTAGAATAAGTGTGGAGTGTCAGCAGGTGGAAGCAGCCAGCTATTTATTCCCCACAGCACAAAAGGCTGCATGACAACATGGTATTCCAGTGGTGTCCAATTCCGGTCCTCGAGGGCCGCTAATCAGCACACCTTATTCAAATGATCATCCAGCTCTGCAGAAGCCTGATAATCATTTGAATCAGGTGTGTTGGAAGAGGTGACTCTGTTTCTTTCAATGTTGTAGTCTGTGTTTGTTCTCCCCCAGCATCAAGCAGAACGAGTTAATAAACGGGGCATTGTGACTTTAGCTTCCAGGGCACTTCCCCCTAACATTCCAGACTTCCATTGTTAGAGTCAGGCTCTCCCCCTGCTGATTTCTCAGGTGATTCATTTACAAATGAATAGATGCAAATTGTAGCCATCAGAGTCGTCAGTTTGGTCCTAGAGTTCATTTGACCCTGCTCTGGGACTTCTGGGGGGATATAGAAATCCCTGGGACTTCTAGTGTTAAGGTTCACCCCCAGGGACCAGGCCCCCCCCAGGCCGGTCTCAGTGGTAGCAAAGAGCACCCCTGGCGCCCTGGATGGGACGAGGCCACCGGGCTGAGCTACGGGGGGGGTGGGTGCTTGGGTGTGGGTGGGTGGGGGGTGCTGGATGCTGGCCGGGGGCCTTGGGGTTGGGGTCGGTGGGGAGATGCGCTGGGTGCTCGGCTGCTTGGGGCTTCCTCGGATGTGTGTGTGCTCGGCCGCGGGGGGGTTGCCTGGGGCTCCCTGGCCTCCGCTCTTTCTGCTGGCCAGGCTGCATCTGCGGGCCCAGGGCAGTTCCTGGGCTTGCAGTAGCGTTTTTTTTTTTTTTTTGCACATACACTGGTATACGATGCACTGGCACGCCATGGGATGTGGGATTGCCCCATGGCCCCATGGCTTGCGCTGTCCGGTGGGGGGCGGGGCCTGGGCTGCTGTTCTTGCGCCGTCTGGGGCTGTGCGTTCCTGCTGGGTTGTGGCCGGTTTGTGGGCCGGGGTGGGTTGGGCGCCTCCCATGGGGGTTTGGCCCTGGGGCTCACCCTTGGGGGTTCCCTGTCCTGCGGTGGTGCCCTTCGGGTCCGGCAGGCCCGGCCGGCTGGTTGGACCGGTCCTGGCGGGTGTCTTCCGGGGCGGGTGGTGCGTGGTCATGTGGTCAACACATGCTAATTACTAATTTCTTGCCAAACATAAAACATACATATTTAACCTGTACATTCCTACTTCACCTCCTGTAACATCTACAGACCATCAACTTTCCTTCACCTGTGGCTAACCTTAAGTTTTAAATCCTTGGTAAGAAACTAAACCAACAAAAACACTATTCTGGAAGAAAATAGAGATTTTAATTGTGTGGGAACAGATTCATTTAACCACCAATGTACAGGTTAAATATGTATGTTTTATGTGTGGCAAGAAATGAGTAATTAGCATGTGTTGATCACATGATCATGTGTTATCATTAGGGATGTAACGATTCACTCAACTCCCGATACGATTCGATTCACGATACTGGGTTCACGATACAATTCTCTCACGATTTTTTCATTTACAAAATGGGACTGTAGACAAATTTTTTTTTTGGGGGAAAAAAACTAGAAAATACTGTATTATTTTCCTTTTATTTTTCATTGTCAAAAGAATTCCTTGATAAACTATTCAAAACAATGCAATTTATCTAAAAATAAATCTTGAATTAAATAAATAAAGGAATAATACCGATGAAAATGAAGCCTATTCATTTAAATTCTAGTTCTATAATAAACAATGCAAAACTGCATAATAGATCTTTTTCTTTTAAAAGTAAAATGTATTTTGTGCCTTAACAATTGGACTAAAAAAAAAAAAAACCGTCATTGCACTGATTTACGTCATATTTGTTTGGACCAGCAGAGAGCGCTGGAAACACAGTGGTCGGTTGGCATGCAGATATTCTAGCAGTGAAGAAGAGATGCTATGCCTGCAGACAGAGCTAATAGAAAAACGGGACTTTTACAGATATTCAAGTAATATTACAGATAGTCTTTCGGTGCTAAAGGGGCAATGAATCATTTATTAACATATTTAAGAGTAGAAGGCAGCCAGAAAGGAAGTATTAGCAGACTCCGCCCGCCGCCAACACTTCCGGATAAAAAAAGTACTGCGATTCAATTGTCAGAAAATCGATTTCAACCGTGATACCTATGAATTGATTTTTAACTGCCTTACGATTAATCGTTACATCCCTAGTTATCATATTCATGTTACTTTTTGTAGCTTTTCATATACGTTAACTATAAAAACATTCTTTATATAACATTGTGTTCATGTAAACTGAGATGTGTAAGAATTTGAAGATGCAAGATAGTATTTTATTTCTTGATGTCAATTTATTTTATTTTAAACTGTTTTTAAGTTTCCATTTACATGATCAATATAAATCAAATGAAATCAAACATTATTCTATATAATTATAACTGTATATAATGTAATACACTGTATTGTCTTCATAGAGAAGGTATTTATGGCTCCAGGAGGACTTTAATCCAGGTGAGATGAGGTTAAATGGTTCCTTGTAGAGTAAAGGTTACAGACCCCTGACCAGGGGAAGAGGGTTAGGAGACCCCACTATCAGAGCTGGACCCTCTGAATTTAATTCATGGGGTGAAACAATGCAGATTCTAAGTTGGTTATGTTACTGTTAACTTAATTCAAGTACAGCCTTTCTGCAAAATAAAAAAAACAGAATACATGTAACCTGTTGTTATGATTTGCTGTTATTTAAAAAAAATTGTTCCGTCTTCTTTTAAAATTGTATAAAATAAATGACCTGTTATTTCAGCCACTGCTTGTTGCAGAAAAACTTAATATTGACACTAAAACATTGAAAAACTTAGCAAATATATCTCGAGTCATTGTCAATCTTTACTTCATACAAAACTACGATACACCAGTTAAGTCAACTATTCATCAGCATGTATGTCTATCCTGTACACTCTCCACCCCTGCTCAAAAAAAAAAAAAAAAAAAAAAGGACAAAAGTGTGAGACCAAATTCTGTGCTGGTGAGACCAGCTGAGAAAGATAGTTGCACCAGTGCCACCACTGGAAAAGTTAGTGTAGAGGTAGATCCCTGCATACCACAATCACAACCATCATCATCCACACATTCATAGTGTTGTGACAGGAAAGCCAAATATGAATATAAATATAGATAAAAAAGCACAAAGCAAACAAAAATGTATAACATAACAGAATGAAAAATAACATAAAATCAATAACACTAATGAAAAATCAATATAAAAATACAACACAATTACCAAATCATTTATAACATAACAAATGGCAAACCTTTAAGAAAGTACACACAAAAACTAGTGGTGTAACAATACATCGATACACATCGATTAATTAATTAACGATCCAATTACATCGATGCACAATGAAAACATCGATAAACATAGTGAACTTTAAGATACACCTTTATTTTGAAATTCACATAGCACGTCTGTACGTCCGTGCCACCATTTCCTGCTTGAGGAGAGTGGCATAACGGAGCAAATGCCACGTGACAACAAAGCCTTGCAATGCCTGCTGCCACTAGGGATGGGCGATATTGACAAAAAAATGTATCCCGATAATTTCTAGTATTTATCATGATAATGATAAAAGTCACGATAAATAAAAACTATAAATAAAAAGAAAATAAAAAAATTCACAACTTAGTGTAAACAGGTTCCTTAAAAACACAAATAAATCTGAATACATCAACACTAGACACATTTAAAAAGGCTACAATAACTGCTGACTCAAACAGCTCATGAGCTGATATTTTATGGAATATAATTGTGCATGTGGATCACTATTAGTGTTATTGTATGTAATTCATTTATTTCCTCACTTGAAATAAAATTATTAAAAAAAAAGCACATTAAAAGCACAAATAACTTCAATAGTGTTTTTACTGCTGATGAAATATAAAAATATTGCGTTTCACAAAATGGGATGATGGAATAGTGACATTAGTTATTATGTTAATATTTATTTCACACAACGTGTGACATGTTCATTTTTATCCTTCCATACAAGTGTTAAATCTGACCATAAACAAATCTGTGGTTTTATGACAGTAAGACTTGTGGCCCTCGCTAATTTCAGACATGGGAATTTATCGTTTATATCGAGGGGTGACAAATTCTTACCGGTGAGAATGTTTTTGACGATAAATCATAAAGGATAAAATATCGCACATTCCTAGCTGCCACCCTCAGCAACGCGAGGAGTCAATGAGAAAAAGCCACCAGAGGAAAGAGGTAAAAATGATGAACTATACATCAGGAAATTAAACAATAATCAAAGTGCAGCGCAATAGTAGTGATGCTGATTTTAAGATGATATGAATTAGGTTGAAGAAGGTTGTTTTGTTAGGGGTTTAGCACACACGTGAGTGCACAGACACACACACTGAGATCTGATACTTTCAGTATTTGGTCAGTGCTCGTAAATGGGTTGATTTATACAAACTCCTCACAACAAACAACGTCTGTTCATGTAAATAAACAGAACTACTGAATAACAAGTGTGTGGAAGTCCACTTAAGATATTTATTTAATATTAAAGAAGTTTTATCAAAACCATATATGTAGCATTATTATCTGTGTACCCTTCGTCCTTTGGTTATTCTGTTTTAAAACCAAATCAAAATAAATAAACCATGTGGTCATTTTTGTTTTACACAAATTCATTATATGCCCCTTAAAATACGTTTTTATACTTAGTTATATAACAGTGTGGATTCATTAACATGTCAATGTTAAAATAATAATAATAATAATAATAATAATAATAATAATAATAATAATAATAATAATAATAATAATAATATGCCAGTGACACTTTTTTCTCCATCTGGTTACAGTTTGTTACAGTGAAATCAACTGTTTTTAAAGCCATATTTTTGTATTATTAAAAACGTATTACACCATAGTAATTTAAATAAAACTATAGATACTTTTTATCACTCACACAATTCAAAGTTTAACACTTAGTTCAATGTTACAGAATGGTGTTTATATTGTTTATTTAATGCCTGAAAGACCTTAGAAATAAAATGGTTAAATCATATTTCTGTTGTTTTTAGTGAGCTGATAAACATGTAAATGATTGTGTGAGGTGATCATATGATATCACATCATATCCATCACAGGCTTGTGAAACTAATCAAATTTGTATCGTGACAGACTTTGTGATATCGGCAAACATCGTATTGTGATGAAGCTAATGATTTACACCCCTACTAATAACTATATCTCTAACTCAAGTAAACAAACATTCCATTTATTTTCATGCTCAGTTATTCTGTTGTTATTTGTTGCTATGATAGTTTCTAGCGTATACTGATGATAAACTCTATTATTAAAGTGTTTTATACATATATTTGATATAGTTTTAGCTTTAAAAACAGACATTTTACCCAGCAAGATAATCAGATTCAAAAAGTGTTTACATTTACCTTCAACAACACAAAATATTCTGTGGTGTGATTCACAAAACAATATCTATAGACCTTAACCATGACTGTACATTGACCCAAAACTTAGCCACATGTGGACAAAAATAAAACAGGGTTGCGGGGGTCTGCCAGTGCCAATCTCCAGCTCTCATTGGGCGCTGGGCGGGGTAAAATAATAATAATAAAATAAAATTAATAAACAGCATTTGTGTTAATATCTCTTTCATAGTACTTAGAGGGGAAAATATTAACGATTGCCTAAGGTTTTCAGAGTTTATCAAAATGGTAGAAAGTCACGTTTCATATATTTATATATATTTAAAAGGGCAGACACAACAAAGACTGTCAGTTGCTCTCATGGTACTAGTTATTTTTTCTAAAGTTATTACTAATTATTGACATTAATACTGGATATTTATGAAAACATAAATCAGATAAAGTATCTTCTTAACTATATTTGCTGTAGTAAATAGAGAGCCCTAATAAAGACTGTCCACAGGGTTATTGGTGTTATTGTTGACGCTTCCTTTGGGGGTGTGACTTTGTAGACGGTCCCTGCCCACTCCTTAGCTCATTAACATAAAGTGTGTTTTTCTGTAGTTTGTTCTCTGTGTTCCACTGAGTACACACAGGTTGTTCCACCTTTACATCGTCACATATTGATAGAGAAATGTGAGTGTGAATGAAGTGGGTCACCAGTTAAACTAGTCTCCAGTGTGTGTGTAACAGCGGATGAATGTGGTGAGTGAGTGAGTGAATGAATGGAAACACACGGAGTGTTCTAACCTCTTCCTTCACAGAGCACACATCTGAAAACTCCTCCGTTTCTTCTTCTCCGCTTTTCTCCATCTTTGGAGCAAACATTCCGTCCCACACATGGTCGGGATGACGAAGCTCCTCCAGCACAGCTTTCCTCCTGCAGCCTTCATCATCATCATCATCACTGTCCGTCTTACTCATACTCAGCTTCACTTCCCTCCATAATATTTGTTCCTTTTCCTCTTCTTCTTCTAGTTTAACGGTAGTCATCATCCAGCTCTGTCCGTCCTCCATTTCACTGCTTTGTTCCTGACTCTAGCTGGTTGCCAGATACAACCGACGATTCCCCGCATGAAATATGTTGAATATCCACAGAAATGCCCCAAAAACCATCCGTTCATCATACAAATAAAACATAAATATCACCTTTAACCAACATTAAACTGTTTAATCACTAAGTTAGTTATTTTATAATCTCACAATAAGCGGGAAAATACTCAACCTGGCAACCACTCAACTTTTGCGCTGACGTCACAACCAACTTTTTTATAAACTTTATGACAAACCAGTCAGAATAAATGTGTTTGTTAGAAGAGTCACTTCTACACAGCGTTTAACGTGACATAACACAGCACACGTTTTGCAGTTTCCGGTGAGCCTCCGCATCGACGGGATCACCTCATTTATTCACACACATGCAAGTCATCTCCTGATTGCACGTCACATGATCAGTGCGATCACAGTGGTTGCCAATGACAACATTAAACACAAATATTCAGGGGCATAATAATAATAATAACTCATAACAGAAATGAGAGCATATCTCTCAACAGTGTTTAATGGTGATTTAAGAGTGAATAAAGTAGTTACAGACTGAAGGATTTGGTCTGTGGATGATTTAATCGATTTCAGAGGAAATTTGTTGAGTATAAATTAATTTATGAATAAATTATTATTAGTTTGTTCTCTGAAACAATATTGTAGATACATATTGTACAAGCAGTGAAAATAGTCACTGTAGATCACATTAAATCGACAGTTGCTTTTACCTTGTTTAAAAAACTGTTTCATTTATTTATTTTTTAGGAAAATAAATTATTTAAACACGCATTGAACCATAATCCTTTTCTTCTTCCTTTGAAAATAAATTATATTTTATCATCAATCAATCAATCAATCAGTCAATCTTTATTTGTATAGCGCCAAATCATAACCAATGGTATCTCAAGACACTTTACAGTAGAGCAGTCTTAAGGACGGACTCTTCATTTTATGGATACACACATATGCATAAATTTTAAAATTTATTCCCTCTGATTTCAGTAAAAATATTCTGAAGAGATATTTATGTTTGCTGAAGGCTCAAGAAAGTATTTTTAAATAATATCTACACATGTAATGATTTCGTACATTAAATGTTTAACATTAAGTAACTGTTGGTTTTGTGATATTTATATTTATAGTAAGACAATTGAGTTTTTTTTTGTACATATAAATACACAAATATGTTACGGATTTCATTACAGGATTATATTATGGGTCTGGATTCTGGTTTTCAGATTAAGTTTGAAATATAAGGAAAAAAGTTAAGTTTTTTTTTGGTAAAACAAATGTAGATATTTAAAAATGAAGCTGTTTTTACATTTTCTAAATAAGTTGAAAATATTTATGAACTATGTAAAATATGTCTGCTCTAAACCTTTTGTTAAATTAATTATTTTAGTTTTAAGTTTAGTTTTTTTCTGTTTATTTCATGATTGTCAATGTTGTGTATTGTCTTTTGATCAGTCTGTACAGTCTACATTCATATACAAACATCACACCAATACACTTATCCAAGCAGCAATAATAATAATAATAATAATAATAATAATAATAATAATAATAATAATAACAGGGGTACATTACAACTTTCTCTTCTATTTTGTAATGTTTTCAATGACTTCAACACATTTTTAAGATCAATTTTAAAATCTTTAACATTTGGGATAATTTTAAAAATCTACATTTATGTATCAAATGTTTTCCAAATATCATCAAATTGCTACATATAAATTCCACATCCTTGTCCTTCAAAATAAAAGCAAATGTAACCAAATGCTAATCAAAGCCAGGTATCACAGTGTGTGTGAGCAGCCAATCATCAACTCTTTCCTAAAACCTCTTCACCACAGAACAGGAAAAAAAGACGTGTTGTTGACTTTCATTATTAGTTTGACTAAACATGGAGCTGTAATCATCCATATTAAACCTAATCATTAAAAATATATTTACATGGATAAACATCATTCATTGTTTTAAAATTAATCTATTTCATTTTAGGAAATAAAGGAAATGATAAATATTTGTCTTAATTTTGATAATATCTGTTTTCTAATAGTTTGAAGATATTATTTCTCTCTTTACTTGAAGATGAAAACATTGTTTAATAAATAACAGTGTCTAAAAACAATAACTTCCAATGAACAGTTTATTGATCTTTGTGGATACTGATGAATACTGTAATATTCCTTTAATGAAATGAATCAAGGCAATAGGAATAGCCCTGACTACTAATGAATGTTGTTTCTGAGAACATTTATCTTTAAAATCACAATGATTGTAAATATTACCATTGTCATCCATTAAATGTATTATTGTCCCTTTTCAATCCAATCTTTAAAGAATAAAGTTTTCCTCTTGTATAAAATACAGCTGTTATTCCAGATTGTAGCTTTATGTGGACTGAAGTGGTGCTTCTAAAGCATTTTATAATATAATAACACCTGCATATGATCATGTGATCACTTAAAGGATGAAAATCACAAGATGTTTTAATGTTTTTACATGATGATCTTTTTAATGACGTCCTTTCTGTTGCAGACAAGGAGAGCTGAGGTAAAGGTAGCACTGCCTTGGGCCACAGTGTTTTAAGTGGGAGCCTCTGTCATCATCAACATCTGTGATAAACACCTACAACATGAGACATGTCCCCAGATAAATGATGGACAATTGGTTGAAATGAAATATTGACAAATAATATTTGTCAAAATTCTTGTTAGTTTTCATTTGTAATTTGTGGTTGATTAAAACTAGCATTAGGAGGCCACAGTGCAGGGAGAGCTGCTGGTATGGAGGTGATGACATCATTCTGAAGGTAGAAATCAACGTTAAAACAGGACAAAGTCATGTTAAAAAAGGACATGTTTTTCTTCCCAGAACGCATCATGTCACTAAAATCTCACTCTTATCATTTTCTGAAACTTGGCAGCCTGTGAATACTGGTGGATTTATTTAATAAATATCATTCTGGATGATCAAACCTCCATGGAGGTTCAGAGAGGGATTTGAAACTGAAGGAGCCACTGGGAGAATGTAGAAAGTTCTTCTGGTCTAGACCTCATCATTTCCTCGTCTCCACAGACAACAGACAGAATAAAGCTCAGTCAGCATTAGACGATGTGATGTAAACTTTCACTGTCATTTATTGAAGTGTATATAATGATTATTTAATATTCTGTAAACCTTGAGTTTTTTTCTTTTTTTAATTTCTAGATGTTTCTCATTGTTTCAATGAATGACAGATTTTAAGAAGGTAGACATGAGATTTTTCAAGGACAGATTGTAATAAGACATGATAAAGGGGAGTGACTTCAGTCTTCAAGTATTTGTTATAAAGAGATACATTTAAACCTTATGGACAATAACAACTTATTTATTTACTATATTATATTTTGCCGTTACAAAGTAGATTCACGAAAACATTGAGTACTTTGTGTATGTTGAGGTCAGTCCAAATGTCCTCTTTTTAAAAGTCAAAATATGCTAACTGCTCCAGTTCTCTCTCAGGATGGACTTTCAGGACTTCTGTTACTTCTTCACAGACGTGGTGGTTTGTCGCCTGGTGGAAAAACTCAGCTGTGGCTGCGCCGTCACTGGAAAGAAACCCAGTGCTTTGGAGAGTGGACTCCAGCTCCCAGAGACCCTGGAGCAGCTCCAGGGGCCACCCGTCACATGACCTGTGCACTCAGTGTGGATAATAAAAACAAACCAACACCTGTGGGGACACAGCGGCGAGGGAACAGGAAGGAAGCTCGCCTCGGAGAGAGTCAACTGGGAGGAGCTAAACTGGTTAAAACTTACACATTAGAGCAGCCAAAACAGACAGAAAAAGTGGTAAAAAGGTTTCAAAGTGTTAATATTGGAACAAATGGTTTAAACTGGCAAATGATGGGCATGACAAATCATGAATGTAGTTAAATTGAAGAAAAAAATATAAGCAAAAATGGGCTCAAATTGTTCAGAAAATATTCTGGCTGGTTTTTTTTTAAGTTGGTACATTTAGCACCTCCTGTGGTTCTAATCAGGAACTGCTGCACTAAGGAGACTTGGTAAGTTTAACTCTCAAATACGGTACTTTTTTGATTCCACTCTGCATTGTCTGCTCTTTCTTTATATTTGTCACTTTGCTCTGACATCTTCAGGATGTGCTTCTCACACAGGAAGTTCTCCAGCCTCTGGTCCTGGTGATGGAAGTACCAGTCCTCCACTACGTCCTCGTACTGCTCCAGCATGGTCTCACACTGAACACACACCCACACACACAACTGCATTAGTAAACACATGTTATTTAAAACACTAAACTATTACCTATTATGAATGACTCTTGTGTTGATTTAACTTTTAACAAAAACAAATAAATGTCGTCTAAAAGTTTTAAATGATCAGGTCCACCTGTTTCTTCATGTCGGTGACCTCTGCAGACGGTTGGTCCCACAGCTCGTACGGCATTCCCAGGTCCACTTTCACTTATTACCCACCAGGTTTTTTAGTGTGGTCATGGTCTGACTGGTTCCCTGTAGTCACACCAACAAAACACTGACTTCCTGCTTGGGTCACGTGATCAGCTTTAAAGGGATCGTCCACATTTTTTTTTTACAAGTTCGGTCTAAAATGATTGAAATATACTATTAGAAGATCTATACCAAACAAAACTTATTATTATGCACCAAATTTATTTTATTAACTTTTAAAAATGGGACTATTTTACCGTTTAAGAACCTGTGTTCCACCATCTTGAAATCAGGTGATTGATGATGTCACACGGCCCCACTGCCTGTAAACATCCTATTGGAGTGAAGCATTCAGCCTGCTTTTTAGATCCTTTAGCAGCTTTTTCAAAAAATGCCAACTCATGCTGCTTTTTGTTTCTCTAAATCAGGGGTCACCAACATGGGGAGCCCACATGGACCATAAGAAAATAAAAAACCCATAATTAAACAAAAATGGATGAAAAAAAAAAAGAAAGATACATATAAAAGGAAGATATAAGTTGTACTGTGAGGAAACAAAATAAATACCAATAAAAAAGAAAACTATAATTAAACAAAAATCTATGTTTAAAATAATGAGTAAAATACAATTAAAAGGTAGATATAAGTTGTAGTGACATGGATTATTCTGACTGCTCCTTTTTAATTATTCATGTCATATAAAGATGTATGAGAACAGCATTAATGTTACTATATTTACCCTCAGAGATCAATGATTTACTGAATCTGATCAGGTTTATTGATTAAGTTTTGATCAAATTAATTTAAATTAACCTAATTTAAATGATCCTGATGACATCATTCCAGAACATAATGATTAAACAAAAATAAATGTACAAACATCACGTGTAAGAAGTGTTTTTTCACCACTAGAAGCTAGAATAATTATCAATAATCTATGATGTTTCATACTCTACAATCACTGGTATTGATGGTCTCGTCCACAACAACAGAACAACTTTATCCAGATGTTCTGTAGCTCTGATGAGATGTTTAAACACTGAGCAGGTGAAGCTGATTAAAGCTGAGTCATGTTTTCACAGAGCACAGCAGCGCTACAAACAAACAAAGCTTTATAGACACATTAAAGTTAAACAGGCACTGGTGTCTCTGATTTAGGAGTCAGTGATGATTTGTGTAGTTTTTTACCAGGTTAGACGGTGTTTGAAACAGACAAGGATGAGAGTGAGAAGAACATTTCCACATAAATAAACATCCTTTCCCTCACGGCAGGGCCAGATTAACACCGCTGTACCCTGGGCAACAATATTCAAGGGCCCCATCATCACGACCCCAGGATTACTATAATATGGCAAAAGAATAAATAAATTCCAGTAATATACATACATTTACTCACTGCACCAATATCTAACTGTCATCATGTGCATTATGACGTACAGATGTGCAAATGCTCATAGAAATACAAATGTACCACTATGTCATCTTATCAAAGCCCCTCACTCACATATGATGCTATGAAAATAAAACACATCAGCATCAGTTTAATCTGGCAAAACATAAACATCTGGAAACCTGACAATTTCTCTCAAAGAAATGCTGATCTGGCAAAATACACTGGAGTGAAAAAATGACCTATATTCAGTTTATGCTTCTTTATATGTTCTGTGTTTCTGATCTCCTTCTCCTTTTTTAGTTTCTGTTTAGTGCTCCCACTGAGCTGCCTCTACATGTTTGTATTTTTTAGTTGTGTAGATCAGTGGTTCCCAGACTTTTAGTGCCCATGGTACACCAACGAACAAGTATAAATCTGTAGCCACACCTATTGTGTAAAATAGCCTTTACAACACGTGTTATCACTCATATCATGTACAATATCTGTAAATATGCATCATTATTTATGAAAGCCAAATAAAAAAAACAATAATTAAACAAATAATGTTTGGTTAGGCATAGATCTTCTAATAATTACATTTCAAAGGTTTTAGGCCAAACTTGTAAAACCAGTGGAGGATTGTTTAAAGATAACAATGAGGCGGTGGACTGACCTTGGCGTAGCGTAGACTTCCAGGCCTCTATGCGTGAACGCTGTATTGCAGGATGCGTTCACAGATGTTGTCCACGGCCTCAGTCAAACGGGTCTCCCTAAACATCAACACACAGATCATCAACTACCCACGATGCAATGCTTTAAAATCCTAAGCATTCTAAAGCTATTTAAGGATAATTATGGTTGATGAGTGTGTTGTTCTTACAACGTGTACTATTTAATATTGCGTCTACTCTTGCCCGTGTCCAGCACCTCCCCCAACTCCAGCACCTCCTTGGACCGACCTGTCCTCTCCAGCGCCTCCTGCATCTCCACCGTCAAGAACTTACACACTAGAGGATGAAGAAGATCCATTAACAGCTGCTCTTTTTTCTTTGAACTTTATTAATAAATAGCTTTATCATTACTGTTCTAAAATAACATTTGTGATTGCAAACTTTATTTTTATGAGATTAGAAGAAAAGCCAAAATGTTTCTTTTTTAAAAGGTTACACTTTATTTCTATTTTTAATTGCCACAATAAGGGCATTCTGAAACTGCACCAAACTTGCCATATTTTAACCTATTCTCATCACTATTTCTTGCCATATTTTTTGCTCCTTTTAGTGTATTTTTTGCTACATTTCTGTCACTTCAACAAATTTTTATTACCTTTTCGCACATTTTTTCCACGTTGAAGACATTTTCAGCACTTATAAACCCTTTTCCACCACTTTTTCCACCTAATGTTGCATATGTTGACCCATTATTGTCACTTTTAACCTCTTTTCACCATATTTCATACTTATTTTGCCATTTTAACCACATTCACCATTTGTCATGCCTATTATTAGCCAGTTTAAACTCATTGTTCCAATATTGACAATTGAGTCATGTATTATTTTTTTTTTTTTTAACCACTTTTTCCGTCCGTTTTTGGTCACTTTAATTTGCAACCCCTCCCCCTCTCTTTTTCCCCTTCTTTTCTTTTACTTTTCTCTAATTTGCAACTTTTAACAATTTTCTGTGTTTTATTAAAATCCCATTTTACCACCTTTTCCACCGTTTTGTGGTCACTTTTTAATGCATTTTATTTCTGATTAAAACAAGGATTTAATTTTTTAAGATGCGAATAATAATATAACTTCCTGGATAACACTGGATATTATTTAAATAAATAAATAAATGTGGTTATCACAGATTCATTCATTTTACAATTAATAACAAGAAGAAGAAAAAAAGAAGTATTATATTTACTATCAACATCTTAGTGGCAGATACCATAGCACACCTTCAGAGGTGAGTGCATTCCCTGTTGCTTCATCAGTATAAATAGATTTTTATCATTATGTTTGGACAAATCTATGATTATTACACATGTTATGAACACGTAATGACTCATTACTCTCTGTTGATACACAGTAGTAGAGCCTGATTAAAATAATCCTACCTTCACATTTGTTGATAAGTCTATCTCCTTCCTCCACACTGACTTCACTATAAACACCAAACAGCTGTAAAACCATAAAAAGCTTCATTATTTACACTCATTATTTCATCCTAAACTCTGGGTGACGTCAGGAAGGTCTGGAAGACAACGGCCACATCGGCATAATCGGAGCATGCGCAGTGAAACGTTACAGGCATGGCTAGTCGAGCATCGATAAGAACAGGGAGCGAGAGAGGATGTTCAACAGGATTTAACTTAAACTTACACATATAAAACACACCGGTACAAATCTACGCTTATACTTGTTTTTGAGTTGTTTACTATTCCCCGTTTTACTTTAGTTGTTCTTTTAGCTTTTGATGGTGTATTTATTGTTTTTTCCCCTCATTTTGTTGTTTTTTGATTCATTTATTTTTTTTGTGCTTTACATTACTTTCATTGTCTTGTTCTCCAAAAGTTTTTATTTGGCATTGTTTTTGGGTTATGTATTTTTAACCCTAACCCAGGCAGGTATCTGAGGGTATGATGTACTTAAATCCTCTCTTTATGGTCATGAACACGCTGCATGATAACTTTACAGAGAGAGCACACACGGAGAACATCTACACCCGGACTGACCGGAAACACTACATTACCCACACGTAAACAACCCGGTTATGCCGCCACCTCCCACAATGCAACACCTCTCTTAAAGAGACAGGCCGTGCCTGTAACACGTGTCATTAACTCCAGGTTTGATGTTATATTTTCAGTAATTATATTAATATTTTATAAATATATGATAATAATGGAATATTATTGCTGTCATTTTATTTGTTTTTAATTTACTTCGTTTTTCATCAGGAATTGAGGCCATTTTTGTCTTCACATAATTTTAATATTATTTTAGTGTTTATTTTAATGTTTTAGTGTTTTGTTAGTCTAACTCATTAATTTAATAAGTGTTTTTAGTTTTCTATATTCTACTTTAATTTGTAAAGTAATTTAAAACAAATGAAAATTCCCACATATTAATTAAAAGTCTTTCAACTATCTATGCTTTTGCTATTCCAGGCCACACGAGGGCGCCAGAGCCCATTGCATTATTTTAATAAGTTTTAAAAAGTCTTTAAAGGTACACCACCCATAGGTCGCCAGTCCACCTCAGGGTTAACACACAAAGACACACATTCTTACATTCAATTTAAAGATTAAAACAGTTTTTTTTTTTTGTAATATATGTTTTTCATCCCCATGGAGAAATTCAGTTTTCCATACATGAACAAAAAGAAACAGAGGAAAAATAAATCTTGTATTATCTGTTCCTAATAACAACTTAAAAATGAAATCAATTAGATTCCACAACATTCCACCTTAACTCATCACCAGGTCACAAATCATAACAAAAACACCATCATTTCTCTTACAGTTCTACAGTTATATTCATGTGTTTCCAATTTTTTTTCATAACCTCTCAGAATTTTGTCTTTGTACATTTTCTTAAATTTGTAAAAACTTATACAACGTTTAAATTCCACAGTTTAACTCCATAAATAGACAGAGATTTCTGTTTTAATGATGTCCATACAAACATATTCCAGAAGTTATATTTTCTTCTATGGCAAACGTCATGTGCAACATTGTCTAGAAATTTTTTTTTTGTTTAGCTTTCCACATAATAATCAGAATTTCTAATTCGACATGATCCTTAAATTTAAGTAGTTTATTATCAATAAATATATGATTGGTGTGCTCTCTGTAACCTTTCTTACTGATGATTCTAATGTGGTAATGATATATGTGTTACACCAGACTTCAGTACAATAACTGAAATATGAGAGAATCATCAAGGAATAAAGCCTCCTCAACAAGCTGCAATCAAACATATCTCTAACTTTATATAAAATGACAATACTTTTGCTGACCTTTCTTTTTACATAATCAATATGAGCTTTCCAATTTAATTTTTCATTTAAAACAACACAGAGAAACTTAACTTCCTTGACTTTTAAAGGAAAAACGTAATGAACCCAACCCTACAGTTTATGCACCATGGAAAAGATTACAGTCAGACTATGGTCAAAGGTAGGAAAATATGGGAGCCAATTTAGCCAAAAATGTAATGGGCCCTATATCACTGTAAACCCAAATAAGTTACTAGAACTCAAAAAATTTGAGCAATCGATTACCTCAATTTTTATTTTTTTTAAAAATTGATTAACTTCAAAGTCAAAATTTTCCAGAACTTAAAAGGTTGGATGACTGTCTACTTGTACTTTTTGATAATAGTTAAATTAAAGTGCTGTATGGATGAAGTTGAACGTTCGGGCTTACAGCGTAGACTCTTCTATTTAGATGTGTGTTATTTATTTATTCATTATTTTTGCTTGATGTACTGTATGATTTTTTTTGTGTGTTTACTTTTATTAATCTAATTTATTTGTATCTGTCCTGTCTTTATGTGCGGTGAAATGATGAAGATGAAGCAACAATTAAATGTAAAAAACAAACCCCTATTTTATGTAATTAAAACATTTTAAAAAAGTTACCACACACGCGCACGCACACACGTTAGTTTGGGTGTGGCCTCAGCTCCGCGGGCCCTGTACAGGGTTAACCTGGAACTGCACCTTTTTGTTCTGTTTAGCTGACTCGTCAGGTCCAACTTTCAGTTCTTACTTTGTCAATCGTTACCTTGTCGTTCTTTGTTTTTTTGTTAGTTTTGGGACATGGGATTTAGGGCTTTGTTGATAGCTCCTTTTTCCTCAGGAAACAGTGGAAACCCAGCAATCCTGGCACTGCATAAATAAAAACGTTAAAATTGTATATCCTGGTTTTCCCGTATCCTTTATAAATATGTTCATTCCTTTCGGGTCGTAACAGTGACCAACACATAAGACTGGTCTAAGCGCTAATGCTAACCACTTTATGAAAAGAATAAACTATTTTAACTAGTTTAATTATAGTAAATCAGTGAGATATTTATCAACCATAACTTTATGTAACTCTATCAGATATAAAATAAACTGGATTCAGCAGCAATAAAAACACTGTTGTAGTTAATTTTGCTTTTCATGTGCTTTTTATTTGTTTCTAAAATAATCATTAAAATGAGGAAATAAATAGATGATATACAATATTACTAATGCAGTGACCCATATGTACAAACATGTTTCATAAAATATCAGCTCTATGAGTCAGCAGATATTGTAGCTTTTTATAATGAGTAAATGTTATTAATGAAACACATTCTGGTGATGATTTATTCAGTTTAATTTGTGTTTGTAAGGAACCTGTTTACACTTTAAGTTGAGTATTGTTTTATTCATTTATTTATTGTTTTTATTTATCGTAATTTGTCCCAAGCCAAATGTAAGAAAGACTGTAGCAACATAGAGTAAATAATTGTACGATTTGTCATACGATTAGTCAGTTAATCGTTTCAATAATCAATGACTCGTCGACTATTAAAATAGTCATTAGTTGCAGCCCTAGACTCTACACCATGGCACTAGCATTGAGATGCAGAAAGCACAAGTAACCAATAAATAATGTAAATACAGTACACTGACTAAAATGAACTATATATGATAAAATGACTAATAGCTTTCATGTTTTTCATGATGTAGGCTGTCAATCACTGAGTTTCCTGGTTTTACTCCTTGGCCATGTTTGCACTTTTTTATTTATGTTCATTTATTTTACATTGAAATGTGACCAGCAATGTCTTGTTTTAAGATTCACTAGGATTTAACTTCAGTGAAAACAATTGATATTATTTATTTTAATTGTATTTTTCTGTGTTTGTTAAACCGTATTTCAAAATTGTGCCTTTTTGTAAGACTCTACATTTAATTATCATTAATAAATGCTTATAATATCACATAAGTCATTATTTCACAATTCCTCTCAACTTTTAACATTTTTTTTTTTTTTTTACAAAAACACGGTGGGCTTCACTATCCCCAGACTTAGCACATATTCTGGGGAAAACCCTGGGTCAGGACCCAAAAGTGGGTCGTGGACAGCTGGTCAAAATAAATAAATACTTAAGTTAATGTCTCTCATGTTGGACTTGTCTTTTATTTTGAAATAAACTTTTCTTTTGATAGGCATGCTGTGAAATGCATGTTGCACAGGAAAATATATAGATTTATATTTTTAAAAATATTATGTGTGTGTGTGTTGTCGACAGCTATTTTTGAAAGACTAAATTTTGTTGGTTGAGTTCTAAAAAAAAGTGGGTCATGATTTAATGACTGTGGCAAAATGTGGGTCCCAGGGTGAGACCAGTTGAGAACCTGGTTTACAGGATAATAGATGAAATTACTATTAATTACAGTATTGGTTATTTACAAACTTTAAATAAAATATTAATAAAATTAAAAAAAATAAATAAACAGTATTTTTTTTAATAGTTCTTCTGTAGTACTTAAGATAAAGTATCTTCTTAACTATATTTGCTGTAGTAAATAGAGAGCCCTAATAAAGACTGTCCACATGGTTATTGGTGTTATTGTTGACGCTTCCTTTGGGGGTGTGACTTTGTAGACGGTCCCTGCCCACTCCTTAGCTCATTAACATAAAGTGTGTTTTTCTGTACCAGAACTAGTTCACATGGTACCAGAACTAGTCCACCAGGTACAAGGACTAGTCTACCAAGTACCAGAACTAGTTCACATGGTACCAGAGCTAGTCCACCAAGTACCAAAACTAGTTCACATGGTACCAGAACTACTACACCAGGTACCTGAACTAGTCCACCAGGTACCAGGACTAGTCTACCAGGTACCAGAACTAGTTCACATGGTACCAGAACTAGTCCACCAAGTACCAAAACTAGTTCACATGGTACCAGAACTACTCCACCAGGTACTTCAACCAGTCCACCAGGAACCAAAACTAGTCCACCAGGTACTAAGACTAGTCCATCGGGTACCAGAACTAGTTCACATGGTACCTGAACTAGTCCACAAGGTACCAGAACTAGTTCACATGGTACCTGAACTAGTCCACCAAGTACCTGAACTAGTCCACATGGTATCAGAACTAGTCCATCAGGTACTTGAACTAGTTCACATGTTACCTGAACTAGTCCACCAGGTACCAGAACTAGTACACCGGGTATCTGAACTAGTCCACTAGGTACCAGAACTAGTTCACATGGTACCTGAACTCATCCACCAGGTACCAGGACTAGTCTACCAGGTACCAGAACTAGTTGACATGGTACCAGAATTAGTCCACCAAGTACCAGAACGAGTTCACATGGTACCAGGACTAGTCTACCAGGTACCTGAACTAGTCCACCACGTACCTGAACTAGTCCACCAGGTTCCTCGAACTACTCCATTGGGTGCCAGGACTTGTCTACCAGGTGCCAGAACTAGTTCACATGGTACCAGAACTAGTCCACCAGGTACCTGAACTAGTTAACATGTTACGCGAACTAGTCCACCAGCTTACAGAACTAGTTCACATGGTACCAGAACTAGTTCACATGGTACCAGAGCTAGTCCACCAAGTACCAGAACTAGTTCACATGGTACCTGAACTAGTCAACCAGGTACCAGGACTAGTTCACATGGTACCTGAACTCATCCACCAGGTACCAGGATTAGTCTACCAGGTACCAGAACTAGTTCACATGGTACCAGAATTAGTCCACCAAGTACCAGAACGAGTTCACATGGTACCAGAACTACTCCACCAGGTACCTGAACTAGTCCACCAGTTACTTCAACCAGTCCACCAGGTACCAGGACTAGTCTACCAGGTGCCAGAACTAGTTCACATGGTACCTGAACTCATCCACCAGGTACCAGGATTAGTCTACCAGGTACCAGAACTAGTTCACATGGTACCAGAATTAGTCCACCAAGTACCAGAACGAGTTCACATGGTACCAGGACTAGTCCACCAGGTACCTGAACTAGTCCACCAGGTACCTGTGCTAGCCCACCAGGTACCAGAACTAGTTCACATGGTACCAGAATTAGTCCAACAGGTACCTGAACATGTCCACCAGGTACCAGAACTAGTCCACCAGGTACCTGAACTAGTCCACCAGGTACCTGTGCTAGCCCACCAGGTACCTGAACTAGTCCGCTAGGTACCTGAACTAGTCCACTAGGAACCAGAACTAGTTCACATGGTTCCAGAAGTAGTCCATCAGGTACTTGTACTAGTCCACCAGGTACCTGAACTAGTTCACATGTTACCAGAACTAGTCCACTAGGTATCTGAACTAGTCCACCAGGTACCAGAACTAGTTCACATGGTATCAGAACTAGTCCATCAGGTACTTGAACTAGTCCATCAGGTACTTGAACTAGTTCACATGTTACTTGAACTAGTCCACCAGGTACCAGAACTAGTACACCAGGTACCAGAACTAGTACACCAGGAACCTGAACTAGTCCACTAGGTACCAGAACTAGTTCACATGGTACCAGAACTAGTCCACCAGGTACCAGAACTAGTTCACATGGTACCAGAACTACTCCACCAGGTACCTGAACTAGTCCATCAGGTACCAGGACTAGTCTACCAGGTACCAGAACTAGTTTACATGGTACCAGAACTAGTCCACCAAGTACCAAAACTAGTTCACATGGTACCAGAACTACTCCACCAGGTACCAGAACTACTCCACCAGGTACCTGAACTAGTCCACCAGGTACCAGGACTAGTCTACCAGGTACCAGAACTAGTTTACATGGTACCAGAACTAGTCCACCAAGTACCAAAACTAGTTCACATGGTACCAGAACTACTCCACCAGGTACCTGAACTAGTCCACCAGTTACTTCAACCAGTCCACCAGGTACCAGGACTAGTCTACCAGGTGCCAGAACTAGTTCACATGGTACCTGAACTCATCCACCAGGTACCAGGATTAGTCTACCAGGTACCAGAACTAGTTCACATGGTACCAGAATTAGTCCACCAAGTACCAGAACGAGTTCACATGGTACCAGGACTAGTCTACCAGGTACCTAAACTAGTCCACCACGTACCTGAACTAGTCCACCAGGTTCCTCGAACTACTCCATTAGGTACCAGGACTTGTCTAACAGGTGCCAGAACTAGTCCACCAGGTTCCTCGAACTACTCCATTAGGTACCAAGACTTGTCTACCAGGTGCCAGAACTAGTTCACATGGTACCAGAACTAGTTCAACATGTACCTGGACTAGTCCACCAGGTACCAGAACTAGTTCAAATGGTACCAGAACTAGTCCACCAGGTACCTGAACTAGTTAACATGTTACGTGAACTAGTCCACCAGCTTACAGAACTAGTTCACATGGTACCAGAACTAGTTCACATGGTACCAGAGCTAGTCCACCAAGTACCAGAACTAGTTCACATGGTACCTGAACTAGTCAACCAGGTACCAGGACTAGTCTACCAGGTACCAGAACTAGTTCACATGGTACCAGAACTAGTCCACCAAGTACCAAAACTGGTTCACATGGTACCAGAACTACTCCACCAGGTACTTCAACCAGTCCACCAGGAACCAGGACTAGTCTACCAGGTGCCAGAACTAGTTCACATGGTACCTGAACTCATCCACCAGGTACCAGGACTAGTCTACCAGGTACCAAAACTAGTTCACATGGTACCAGCACTAGTCCACCAAGTACCAGAACGAGTTCACATGGTACCAGGACTAGTCTACCAGGTACCTGAACTAGTCCACAACGTACCTGAAATAGTCCACCAGGTTCCTCGAACTACTCCATTGGGTACCAGGACTTGTCTACCAGGTGCCAGAACTAGTTCACATGTTACGTGAACTAGTCCACCAGGTACCTGAACTAGTTCACATGTTACGTGAACTAGTCCACCAGCTTCCAGAACTAGTTCACATGGTACCAGAACTAGTCCACCAGGTACCAGGACTAGTCCACCACGTACCAGAACTAGTTCACATGGTAAGAGAACTAGTCCACCAGCTACCAGGTGTAGGTCACATGGTACCAGAACTAGTCCACCAGGTACCTGAACGAGTCCACAGGTACCAGGAATAGTTGACATGGTACCAGGACTAGTCCACCAGGTACCAGGACTAGTCCACCAGGTACCAGAACTAGTTCACATGGTACCTGAACTAGTCCACCAGGTACCAGAACTAGTTCACATTGTACCAGAACTAGTCCACCAGGTACCTGAACAGTCCACCAGGTACCAGGACTAGTCTACCAGGTGCCAGAACTCGTTCACGTTCTCTGAACTAGTCCACCAAGAACCAGAAGTAGTCCACCAGGTACCTGAACTAGTCCACATGTTACGTGAACTAGTTCACATGTTACGTGAACTAGTCCACCAGCTTCCAGAACTCGTTCACATGGTACCAGAACTCGTCGACCAGGTACCAGGACTAGTCCACCACGTACCAAAACTAGTTCACATGGTACCAGAACTAGTTCACCTGTTACAAGAACTAGCTTACATGGTACCAGAACTAGTCCATCAGGTACTTGAACTAGTCCACCAGGTACCAGAACTAGTTCATATGGTACCAGAACTAGTCCACCAGGTACCAGAACTAGTCCACCAGGTACCAGAATAAGTTCACATGGTACCAGAACTAGTCCACCAGGTACCAGAACTAGTTCACATGGTACCAGAACTAGTCCAACAGGTACCTGAACTAGTCCACCGGTACCAGAACTGTCGACCAGGTACCAGGACTAGTCCACCACGTACCAGAACTAGTTCACATGGTAAGAGAACTAGTCCACCTGTTACCAGGTGTAGTTCACATGGTACCAGAACTAGTCCACAAGGTACCAGAACTAGTCCACCATGTCCCAGAACAAGTTCACATGGTACCAGAACTCGTCGACGAGGTACCAGAACTCGTCGATGAGGTACCAGGACTAGTCCACCACGTACCAGAACTAGTTCATCTGTTATCAGAACTAGCTTACATGGTACCAGAACTAGTCCATCAGGTACTTGAACTAGTCCACCAGGTACCAGAACTAGTTCATATGGTACCAGAACTAGTCCACCAGGTACCAGAACTAGTTCACATGGTAACAGAACTAGTTCACCAGGTACCAGCACTAGTTCACATGGTACCAGAACTAGTCCATCAGGTACTTGTACTAGTCCACCAGGTACCTGAACTAGTTCACATGTTACCTGAACTAGTCCACCATGTACCAGAACTAGTTCACATGGTACCAGAACTAGTTCACATGGTACCAGAACTGTCAGCCAGGTACCAGGACTAGTCCACCACATACCTGAACTAGTTCACATGGTACCTAAACTAGTCCACCAAGTACAAGGACTAGTCCACCAGGTACCAGAACAAGTTCACATGGTACCAGAACTAGTTCACCAGGAACCAGAACTAGTTCACATGGTACCTGAACTAGGCCACCAGGAAACAGAACTAGTTCACATGGTACCAGAACTAGTCCACAAGGTACTAAGACTAGTCCACCAGGTACCTGAATGAGTCCACAGGTACCAAGAATGGTTGACATGGTACCAGGACTAGTCCACCAGGTACCAGGACTAGTTCACATGGTACCTGAACTAGTCCACCAGGTACAAGAACTAATTGACATGGTACCAGAACTAGTCCACCAGGTACCAGAACTAGTCCACCAGGTACCAGAACTAGTTCACATGGTACCCGAACTAGTCCACCAGGTACCAGAACTAGTTCACATGGTACCAGAACTAGTTCACCAGGTACCAGAACTAGTCCATCAGGTACTTGTACTGGTCCACCAGGTACCTGAACTAGTTCACATGTTACCTGAACTAGTCCACCAGGTACGTGAACTAGTCCACCAGGTACCAGAACTAGTTCACATGGTACCAGAACTAGTACACCAGGTACCTGAACTAGTCCACTAGGTACCAGAACAAGTTCACATGGTACCATAACAAGTCCACCAGGTACCTGAACAAGGTCACATGGTTCCAGAACTAGTCCACCAGGTACCAGAACTAGTTCACATGGTAACAGAACTAGTTCACCAGGTCCCAGAACTAGTTCACATGGTACCAGAACTAGTCCATCAAGTACTTGAACTAGTCCACCAGTTACCAGAAATAGTCCACCAGGTACCAGAACAAGTTCACATGGTACCAGAACTTGTTCACCTGTTACCAGAAATAGTTCACATGGTACCAGAACTAGTCCATCAAGTACTTGAACTAGTCCACCAGTTACCAGAAATAGTCCACCAGGTACCAGAACAAGTTCACATGGTACCAGAACTTGTTCACCTGTTACCAGAAATAGTTCACATGGTACCTGAACTAGTCCATCAGGTACTTGAACTAGTCCACCAGGTACCAGAACTAGTTCACATGGTACCAGAACTAGTCCAACAGGTACCAGAACAAGTTCACATGATACCAGAACTAGTTCACCAGGTACAAGGACTAGTTCACATTTTATCAGAACTAGCCCATCAGGTACTTGAACTAGTCCATCAGGTACTTGAACTAGTCCATCAGGTACCTGAACTAGCTCACATGTTACCAGAACTAGTCCATCAGGTACTTGAACTAGTCCACCAGGTACCAGAACTAGTTCAAATGGTACCAGAACTAGTTCACCAGGTACAAGAACTAGTTCACATTTTATCAGAACTAGTCCATCAGGTACTTGAACTAGTCTATCAGGTACTTGAACTAGTCTACCAGGTACCTGAACTAGCTCACATGTTACCAGAACTAGTCCATCAGGTACTTGAACTAGTCCACCAGGTACCAGAACTAGTCCACCAGGTACCAGAACAAGTTCACATGGTACCAGAACTAGTCCACCAGGTACCAGAACTAGTTCACATGGTACCAGAACTAGTTCACCAGGTACCAGAACTAGTTCATCAGGTAATTGTACTGGTCCACCAAGTACCTTAACTAGTTCACATGTTACCTGAACAAGTCCACCAGGTACCTGAACTAGTCCACCAGGTACCAGAACTAGTTCACATGGTACCAGAATTAGTCCAACAGGTACCTGAACATGTCCACCAGGTACCAGAACTAGTCCACCAGGTACCTGAACTAGTCCACCAGGTACCTGTGCTAGCCCACCAGGTACCTGAACTAGTCCACTAGGTACCTGAACTAGTCCACTAGGAACCAGAACTAGTTCACATGGTTCCAGAAGTAGTCCATCAGGTACTTGTACTAGTCCACCAGGTACCTGAACTAGTTCACATGTTACCAGAACTAGTCCACTAGGTATCTGAACTAGTCCACCAGGTACCAGAACTAGTTCACATGGTATCAGAACTAGTCCATCAGGTACTTGAACTAGTCCATCAGGTACTTGAACTAGTCCACCAGGTACCTGAACTAGTTCACATGTTACTTGAACTAGTCCACCAGGTACCAGAACTAGTACACCAGGTACCAGAACTAATAGACCAGGAACCTGAACTAGTCCACTAGGTACCAGAACTAGTTCACATGGTACCAGAACTAGTCCACCAGGTACCAGAACTAGTTCACATGGTACCAGAACTACTCCACCAGGTACCTGAACTAGTCCATCAGGTACCAGGACTAGTCTACCAGGTACCAGAACTAGTTTACATGGTACCAGAACTAGTCCACCAAGTACTAAAACTAGTTCACATGGTACCAGAACTACTCCACCAGGTACCAGAACTACTCCACCAGGTACCTGAACT
Organism: Gouania willdenowi; assembly: GCF_900634775.1. NCBI lineage: Eukaryota > Metazoa > Chordata > Actinopteri > Blenniiformes > Gobiesocidae > Gouania > Gouania willdenowi. The sequence continues at coordinate 929,813 of NW_021145033.1, read as the reverse complement.
AGTCCACCAGGTACCAGGACTAGTCTACCAGGTACCAGAACTAGTTTACATGGTACCAGAACTAGTCCACCAAGTACCAAAACTAGTTCACATGGTACCAGAACTACTCCACCAGGTACCTGAACTAGTCCACCAGTTACTTCAACCAGTCCACCAGGTACCAGGACTAGTCTACCAGGTGCCAGAACTAGTTCACATGGTACCTGAACTCATCCACCAGGTACCAGGATTAGTCTACCAGGTACCAGAACTAGTTCACATGGTACCAGAATTAGTCCACCAAGTACCAGAACGAGTTCACATGGTACCAGGACTAGTCTACCAGGTACCTAAACTAGTCCACCACGTACCTGAACTAGTCCACCAGGTTCCTCGAACTACTCCATTAGGTACCAGGACTTGTCTAACAGGTGCCAGAACTAGTCCACCAGGTTCCTCGAACTACTCCATTAGGTACCAAGACTTGTCTACCAGGTGCCAGAACTAGTTCACATGGTACCAGAACTAGTTCAACATGTACCTGAACTAGTCCACCAGGTACCAGAACTAGTTCAAATGGTACCAGAACTAGTCCACCAGGTACCTGAACTAGTTAACATGTTACGTGAACTAGTCCACCAGCTTACAGAACTAGTTCACATGGTACCAGAACTAGTTCACATGGTACCAGAGCTAGTCTACCAAGTACCAGAACTAGTTCACATGGTACCTGAACTAGTCAACCAGGTACCAGGACTAGTCTACCAGGTACCAGAACTAGTTCACATGGTACCAGAACTAGTCCACCAAGTACCAAAACTGGTTCACATGGTACCAGAACTACTCCACCAGGTACTTCAACCAGTCCACCAGGAACCAGAACTACTCCACCAGGTACCAGAACTACTCCACCAGGTACCTGAACTAGCCCACCGGGTACCAGGACTAGTCTACCAGGTACCAGAACTAGTTTACATGGTACCAGAACTAGTCCACCAAGTACCAAAACTAGTTCACATGGTACCAGAACTACTCCACCAGGTACCTGAACTAGTCCACCAGTTACTTCAACCAGTCCACCAGGTACCAGGACTAGTCTACCAGGTGCCAGAACTAGTTCACATGGTACCTGAACTCATCCACCAGGTACCAGGATTAGTCTACCAGGTACCAGAACTAGTTCACATGGTACCAGAATTAGTCCACCAAGTACCAGAACGAGTTCACATGGTACCAGGACTAGTCCACCAGGTACCTGAACTAGTCCACCAGGTACCTGTGCTAGCCCACCAGGTACCAGAACTAGTTCACATGGTACCAGAATTAGTCCAACAGGTACCTGAACATGTCCACCAGGTACCAGAACTAGTCCACCAGGTACCTGAACTAGTCCACCAGGTACCTGTGCTAGCCCACCAGGTACCTGAACTAGTCCGCTAGGTACCTGAACTAGTCCACTAGGAACCAGAACTAGTTCACATGGTTCCAGAAGTAGTCCATCAGGTACTTGTACTAGTCCACCAGGTACCTGAACTAGTTCACATGTTACCAGAACTAGTCCACTAGGTATCTGAACTAGTCCACCAGGTACCAGAACTAGTTCACATGGTATCAGAACTAGTCCATCAGGTACTTGAACTAGTCCATCAGGTACTTGAACTAGTTCACATGTTACTTGAACTAGTCCACCAGGTACCAGAACTAGTACACCAGGTACCAGAACTAATAGACCAGGAACCTGAACTAGTCCACTAGGTACCAGAACTAGTTCACATGGTACCAGAACTAGTCCACCAGGTACCAGAACTAGTTCACATGGTACCAGAACTACTCCACCAGGTACCTGAACTAGTCCATCAGGTACCAGGACTAGTCTACCAGGTACCAGAACTAGTTTACATGGTACCAGAACTAGTCCACCAAGTACCAAAACTAGTTCACATGGTACCAGAACTACTCCACCAGGTACCAGAACTACTCCACCAGGTACCTGAACTAGTCCACCAGGTACCAGGACTAGTCTACCAGGTACCAGAACTAGTTTACATGGTACCAGAACTAGTCCACCAAGTACCAAAACTAGTTCACATGGTACCAGAACTACTCCACCAGGTACCTGAACTAGTCCACCAGTTACTTCAACCAGTCCACCAGGTACCAGGACTAGTCTACCAGGTGCCAGAACTAGTTCACATGGTACCTGAACTCATCCACCAGGTACCAGGACTAGTCTACCAGGTACCAGAACTAGTTCACATGGTACCAGAACTAGTCCACCAAGTACCAGAACGAGTTCACATGGTACCAGGACTAGTCTACCAGGTACCTAAACTAGTCCACCACGTACCTGAACTAGTCCACCAGGTTCCTCGAACTACTCCATTAGGTACCAGGACTTGTCTAACAGGTGCCAGAACTAGTCCACCAGGTTCCTCGAACTACTCCATTAGGTACCAAGACTTGTCTACCAGGTGCCAGAACTAGTTCACATGGTACCAGAACTAGTTCAACATGTACCTGGACTAGTCCACCAGGTACCAGAACTAGTTCAAATGGTACCAGAACTAGTCCACCAGGTACCTGAACTAGTTAACATGTTACGTGAACTAGTCCACCAGCTTACAGAACTAGTTCACATGGTACCAGAACTAGTTCACATGGTACCAGAGCTAGTCCACCAAGTACCAGAACTAGTTCACATGGTACCTGAACTAGTCAACCAGGTACCAGGACTAGTCTACCAGGTACCAGAACTAGTTCACATGGTACCAGAACTAGTCCACCAAGTACCAAAACTGGTTCACATGGTACCAGAACTACTCCACCAGGTACTTCAACCAGTCCACCAGGAACCAGGACTAGTCTACCAGGTGCCAGAACTAGTTCACATGGTACCTGAACTCATCCACCAGGTACCAGGACTAGTCTACCAGGTACCAAAACTAGTTCACATGGTACCAGCACTAGTCCACCAAGTACCAGAACGAGTTCACATGGTACCAGGACTAGTCTACCAGGTACCTGAACTAGTCCACAACGTACCTGAAATAGTCCACCAGGTTCCTCGAACTACTCCATTGGGTACCAGGACTTGTCTACCAGGTGCCAGAACTAGTTCACATGTTACGTGAACTAGTCCACCAGGTACCTGAACTAGTTAACATGTTACGTGAACTAGTCCACCAGCTTCCAGAACTAGTTCACATGGTACCAGAACTAGTCCACCAGGTACCAGGACTAGTCCACCACGTACCAGAACTAGTTCACATGGTAAGAGAACTAGTCCACCAGCTACCAGGTGTAGGTCACATGGTACCAGAACTAGTCCACCAGGTACCAGAACGAGTCCACAGGTACCAGGAATAGTTGACATGGTACCAGGACTAGTCCACCAGGTACCAGGACTAGTCCACCAGGTACCAGAACTAGTTCACATGGTACCTGAACTAGTCCACCAGGTACCAGAACTAGTTCACATTGTACCAGAACTAGTCCACCAGGTACCTGAACAGTCCACCAGGTACCAGGACTAGTCTACCAGGTGCCAGAACTCGTTCACGTTCTCTGAACTAGTCCACCAAGAACCAGAAGTAGTCCACCAGGTACCTGAACTAGTCCACATGTTACGTGAACTAGTTCACATGTTACGTGAACTAGTCCACCAGCTTCCAGAACTCGTTCACATGGTACCAGAACTCGTCGACCAGGTACCAGGACTAGTCCACCACGTACCAAAACTAGTTCACATGGTACCAGAACTAGTTCACCTGTTACAAGAACTAGCTTACATGGTACCAGAACTAGTCCATCAGGTACTTGAACTAGTCCACCAGGTACCAGAACTAGTTCATATGGTACCAGAACTAGTCCACCAGGTACCAGAACTAGTCCACCAGGTACCAGAATAAGTTCACATGGTACCAGAACTAGTCCACCAGGTACCAGAACTAGTTCACATGGTACCAGAACTAGTCCAACAGGTACCTGAACTAGTCCACCGGTACCAGAACTGTCGACCAGGTACCAGGACTAGTCCACCACGTACCAGAACTAGTTCACATGGTAAGAGAACTAGTCCACCTGTTACCAGGTGTAGTTCACATGGTACCAGAACTAGTCCACAAGGTACCAGAACTAGTCCACCATGTCCCAGAACAAGTTCACATGGTACCAGAACTCGTCGACGAGGTACCAGAACTCGTCGATGAGGTACCAGGACTAGTCCACCACGTACCAGAACTAGTTCATCTGTTATCAGAACTAGCTTACATGGTACCAGAACTAGTCCATCAGGTACTTGAACTAGTCCACCAGGTACCAGAACTAGTTCATATGGTACCAGAACTAGTCCACCAGGTACCAGAACTAGTTCACATGGTAACAGAACTAGTTCACCAGGTACCAGCACTAGTTCACATGGTACCAGAACTAGTCCATCAGGTACTTGTACTAGTCCACCAGGTACCTGAACTAGTTCACATGTTACCTGAACTAGTCCACCATGTACCAGAACTAGTTCACATGGTACCAGAACTAGTTCACATGGTACCAGAACTGTCAGCCAGGTACCAGGACTAGTCCACCACATACCTGAACTAGTTCACATGGTACCTAAACTAGTCCACCAAGTACAAGGACTAGTCCACCAGGTACCAGAACAAGTTCACATGGTACCAGAACTAGTTCACCAGGAACCAGAACTAGTTCACATGGTACCTGAACTAGGCCACCAGGAAACAGAACTAGTTCACATGGTACCAGAACTAGTCCACAAGGTACTAAGACTAGTCCACCAGGTACCTGAATGAGTCCACAGGTACCAAGAATGGTTGACATGGTACCAGGACTAGTCCACCAGGTACCAGGACTAGTTCACATGGTACCTGAACTAGTCCACCAGGTACAAGAACTAATTGACATGGTACCAGAACTAGTCCACCAGGTACCAGAACTAGTCCACCAGGTACCAGAACTAGTTCACATGGTACCCGAACTAGTCCACCAGGTACCAGAACTAGTTCACATGGTACCAGAACTAGTTCACCAGGTACCAGAACTAGTCCATCAGGTACTTGTACTGGTCCACCAGGTACCTGAACTAGTTCACATGTTACCTGAACTAGTCCACCAGGTACGTGAACTAGTCCACCAGGTACCAGAACTAGTTCACATGGTACCAGAACTAGTACACCAGGTACCTGAACTAGTCCACTAGGTACCAGAACAAGTTCACATGGTACCATAACAAGTCCACCAGGTACCTGAACAAGGTCACATGGTTCCAGAACTAGTCCACCAGGTACCAGAACTAGTTCACATGGTAACAGAACTAGTTCACCAGGTCCCAGAACTAGTTCACATGGTACCAGAACTAGTCCATCAAGTACTTGAACTAGTCCACCAGTTACCAGAAATAGTCCACCAGGTACCAGAACAAGTTCACATGGTACCAGAACTTGTTCACCTGTTACCAGAAATAGTTCACATGGTACCAGAACTAGTCCATCAAGTACTTGAACTAGTCCACCAGTTACCAGAAATAGTCCACCAGGTACCAGAACAAGTTCACATGGTACCAGAACTTGTTCACCTGTTACCAGAAATAGTTCACATGGTACCTGAACTAGTCCATCAGGTACTTGAACTAGTCCACCAGGTACCAGAACTAGTTCACATGGTACCAGAACTAGTCCAACAGGTACCAGAATAAGTTCACATGATACCAGAACTAGTTCACCAGGTACAAGGACTAGTTCACATTTTATCAGAACTAGCCCATCAGGTACTTGAACTAGTCCATCAGGTACTTGAACTAGTCCATCAGGTACCTGAACTAGCTCACATGTTACCAGAACTAGTCCATCAGGTACTTGAACTAGTCCACCAGGTACCAGAACTAGTTCAAATGGTACCAGAACTAGTTCACCAGGTACAAGAACTAGTTCACATTTTATCAGAACTAGTCCATCAGGTACTTGAACTAGTCTATCAGGTACTTGAACTAGTCTACCAGGTACCTGAACTAGCTCACATGTTACCAGAACTAGTCCATCAGGTACTTGAACTAGTCCACCAGGTACCAGAACTAGTCCACCAGGTACCAGAACAAGTTCACATGGTACCAGAACTAGTCCACCAGGTACCAGAACTAGTTCACATGGTACCAGAACTAGTTCACCAGGTACCAGAACTAGTTCATCAGGTAATTGTACTGGTCCACCAAGTACCTTAACTAGTTCACATGTTACCTGAACAAGTCCACCAGGTACCTGAACTAGTCCACCAGGTACCAGAACTAGTTCACATGGTACCAGAATTAGTCCAACAGGTACCTGAACATGTCCACCAGGTACCAGAACTAGTCCACCAGGTACCTGAACTAGTCCACCAGGTACCTGTGCTAGCCCACCAGGTACCTGAACTAGTCCGCTAGGTACCTGAACTAGTCCACTAGGAACCAGAACTAGTTCACATGGTTCCAGAAGTAGTCCATCAGGTACTTGTACTAGTCCACCAGGTACCTGAACTAGTTCACATGTTACCAGAACTAGTCCACTAGGTATCTGAACTAGTCCACCAGGTACCAGAACTAGTTCACATGGTATCAGAACTAGTCCATCAGGTACTTGAACTAGTCCATCAGGTACTTGAACTAGTCCACCAGGTACCTGAACTAGTTCACATGTTACTTGAACTAGTCCACCAGGTACCAGAACTAGTACACCAGGTACCAGAACTAATAGACCAGGAACCTGAACTAGTCCACTAGGTACCAGAACTAGTTCACATGGTACCAGAACTAGTCCACCAGGTACCAGAACTAGTTCACATGGTACCAGAACTACTCCACCAGGTACCTGAACTAGTCCATCAGGTACCAGGACTAGTCTACCAGGTACCAGAACTAGTTTACATGGTACCAGAACTAGTCCACCAAGTACTAAAACTAGTTCACATGGTACCAGAACTACTCCACCAGGTACCAGAACTACTCCACCAGGTACCTGAACTAGTCCAACAGGTACCAGGACTAGTCTACCAGGTACCAGAACTAGTTCACATGGTACCAGAACTATTCCACCAAGTACCAAAACTAGTTCACATGGTACCAGAACTACTCCACCAGGTACCTGAACTAGTCCACCAGTTACTTCAACCAGTCCACCAGGTACCAGGACTAGTCTACCAGGTGCCAGAACTAGTTCACATGGTACCTGAACTCATCCAACAGGTACCAGGACTGGTCTACCAGGTACCAGAACTAGTTCACATGGTACCAGAACTAGTCCACCAAGTACCAGAACGAGTTCACATGGTACCAGGACTAGTCTACCAGGTACCTGAACTAGTCCACCAGGTTCCTCGAACTACTCCATTAGGTACCAGGACTTGTCTAACAGGTGCCAGAACTAGTCCACCAGGTTCCTCGAACTACTCCATTAGGTACCAAGACTTGTCTACCAGGTGCCAGAACTAGTTCACATGGTACCAGAACTAGTTCAACATGTACCTGAACTAGTCCACCAGGTACCAGAACTAGTTCAAATGGTACCAGAACTAGTCCACCAGGTACCTGAACTAGTTAACATGTTACGTGAACTAGTCCACCAGCTTACAGAACTAGTTCACATGGTACCAGAACTAGTTCACATGGTACCAGAGCTAGTCCACCAAGTACCAGAACTAGTTCACATGGTACCTGAACTAGTCAACCAGGTACCAGGACTAGTCTACCAGGTACCAGAACTAGTTCACATGGTACCAGAACTAGTCCACCAAGTACCAAAACTGGTTCACATGGTACCAGAACTACTCCACCAGGTACTTCAACCAGTCCACCAGGAACCAGAACTACTCCACCAGGTACCAGAACTACTCCACCAGGTACCTGAACTAGCCCACCGGGTACCAGGACTAGTCTACCAGGTACCAGAACTAGTTTACATGGTACCAGAACTAGTCCACCAAGTACCAAAACTAGTTCACATGGTACCAGAACTACTCCACCAGGTACCTGAACTAGTCCACCAGTTACTTCAACCAGTCCACCAGGTACCAGGACTAGTCTACCAGGTGCCAGAACTAGTTCACATGGTACCTGAACTCATCCACCAGGTACCAGGATTAGTCTACCAGGTACCAGAACTAGTTCACATGGTACCAGAATTAGTCCACCAAGTACCAGAACGAGTTCACATGGTACCAGGACTAGTCTACCAGGTACCTAAACTAGTCCACCACGTACCTGAACTAGTCCACCAGGTTCCTCGAACTACTCCATTAGGTACCAGGACTTGTCTAACAGGTGCCAGAACTAGTCCACCAGGTTCCTCGAACTACTCCATTAGGTACCAAGACTTGTCTACCAGGTGCCAGAACTAGTTCACATGGTACCAGAACTAGTTCAACATGTACCTGAACTAGTCCACCAGGTACCAGAACTAGTTCAAATGGTACCAGAACTAGTCCACCAGGTACCTGAACTAGTTAACATGTTACGTGAACTAGTCCACCAGCTTACAGAACTAGTTCACATGGTACCAGAACTAGTTCACATGGTACCAGAGCTAGTCCACCAAGTACCAGAACTAGTTCACATGGTACCTGAACTAGTCAACCAGGTACCAGGACTAGTCTACCAGGTACCAGAACTAGTTCACATGGTACCAGAACTAGTCCACCAAGTACCAAAACTAGTTCACATGGTACCAGAACTACTCCACCAGGTACTTCAACCAGTCCACCAGGAACCAGGACTAGTCTACCAGGTGCCAGAACTAGTTCACATGGTACCTGAACTCATCCACCAGGTACCAGGACTAGTCTACCAGGTACCAAAACTAGTTCACATGGTACCAGCACTAGTCCACCAAGTACCAGAACGAGTTCACATGGTACCAGGACTAGTCTACCAGGTACCTGAACTAGTCCACAACGTACCTGAAATAGTCCACCAGGTTCCTCGAACTACTCCATTGGGTACCAGGACTTGTCTACCAGGTGCCAGAACTAGTTCACATGTTACGTGAACTAGTCCACCAGGTACCTGAACTAGTTAACATGTTACGTGAACTAGTCCACCAGCTTCCAGAACTAGTTCACATGGTACCAGAACTAGTCCACCAGGTACCAGGACTAGTCCACCACGTACCAGAACTAGTTCACATGGTAAGAGAACTAGTCCACCAGCTACCAGGTGTAGGTCACATGGTACCAGAACTAGTCCACCAGGTACCAGAACGAGTCCACAGGTACCAGGAATAGTTGACATGGTACCAGGACTAGTCCACCAGGTACCAGGACTAGTCCACCAGGTACCAGAACTAGTTCACATGGTACCTGAACTAGTCCACCAGGTACCAGAACTAGTTCACATTGTACCAGAACTAGTCCACCAGGTACCTGAACAGTCCACCAGGTACCAGGACTAGTCTACCAGGTGCCAGAACTCGTTCACGTTCTCTGAACTAGTCCACCAAGTACCAGAACTAGTCCACCAGGTACCTGAACTAGTCCACATGTTACGTGAACTAGTTCACATGTTACGTGAACTAGTCCACCAGCTTCCAGAACTCGTTCACATGGTACCAGAACTCGTCGACCAGGTACCAGGACTAGTCCACCACGTACCAAAACTAGTTCACATGGTACCAGAACTAGTTCACCTGTTACAAGAACTAGCTTACATGGTACCAGAACTAGTCCATCAGGTACTTGAACTAGTCCACCAGGTACCAGAACTAGTTCATATGGTACCAGAACTAGTCCACCAGGTACCTGAATGAGTCCACAGGTACCAAGAATGGTTGACATGGTACCAGGACTAGTCCACCAGGTACCAGGACTAGTTCACATGGTACCTGAACTAGTCCACCAGGTACAAGAACTAATTCACATGGTACCAGAACTAGTCCACCAGGTACCAGAACTAGTCCACCAGGTACCAGAACTAGTTCACATGGTACCCGAACTAGTCCACCAGGTACCAGAACTAGTTCACATGGTACCAGAACTAGTTCACCAGGTACCAGAACTAGTCCATCAGGTACTTGTACTGGTCCACCAGGTACCTGAACTAGTTCACATGTTACCTGAACTAGTCCACCAGGTACGTGAACTAGTCCACCAGGTACCAGAACTAGTTCACATGGTACCAGAACTAGTACACCAGGTACCTGAACTAGTCCACTAGGTACCAGAACAAGTTCACATGGTACCATAACAAGTCCACCAGGTACCTGAACAAGGTCACATGGTTCCAGAACTAGTCCACCAGGTACCAGAACTAGTTCACATGGTAACAGAACTAGTTCACCAGGTCCCAGAACTAGTTCACATGGTACCAGAACTAGTCCATCAAGTACTTGAACTAGTCCACCAGTTACCAGAAATAGTCCACCAGGTACCAGAACAAGTTCACATGGTACCAGAACTTGTTCACCTGTTACCAGAAATAGTTCACATGGTACCAGAACTAGTCCATCAAGTACTTGAACTAGTCCACCAGTTACCAGAAATAGTCCACCAGGTACCAGAACTAGTTCACATGGTACCAGAACTAGTCCAACAGGTACCAGAACAAGTTCACATGATACCAGAACTAGTTCACCAGGTACAAGGACTAGTTCACATTTTATCAGAACTAGCCATCAGGTACTTGAACTAGTCCATCAGGTACTTGAACTAGTCCATCAGGTACCTGAACTAGCTCACATGTTACCAGAACTAGTCCATCAGGTACTTGAACTAGTCCACCAGGTACCAGAACTAGTTCAAATGTTACCAGAACTAGTTCACCAGGTACAAGAACTAGTTCACATTTTATCAGAACTAGTCCATCAGGTACTTGAACTAGTCCATCAGGTACTTGAACTAGTCTACCAGGTACCTGAACTAGCTCACATGTTACCAGAACTAGTCCATCAGGTACTTGAACTAGTCCACCAGGTACCAGAACTAGTCCACCAGGTACCAGAACAAGTTCACATGGTACCAGAACTAGTCCACCAGGTACCAGAACTAGTTCACATGGTACCAGAACTAGTTCACCAGGTACCAGAACTAGTTCATCAGGTAATTGTACTGGTCCACCAAGTACCTTAACTAGTTCACATGTTACCTGAACAAGTCCACCAGGTACCTGAACTAGTCCACCAGGTACCAGAACTAGTTCACATGGTACCAGAATTAGTCCAACAGGTACCTGAACATGTCCACCAGGTACCAGAACTAGTCCACCAGGTACCTGAACTAGTCCACCAGGTACCTGTGCTAGCCCACCAGGTACCTGAACTAGTCCGCTAGGTACCTGAACTAGTCCACTAGGAACCAGAACTAGTTCACATGGTTCCAGAAGTAGTCCATCAGGTACTTGTACTAGTCCACCAGGTACCTGAACTAGTTCACATGTTACCAGAACTAGTCCACTAGGTATCTGAACTAGTCCACCAGGTACCAGAACTAGTTCACATGGTATCAGAACTAGTCCATCAGGTACTTGAACTAGTCCATCAGGTACTTGAACTAGTCCACCAGGTACCTGAACTAGTTCACATGTTACTTGAACTAGTCCACCAGGTACCAGAACTAGTACACCAGGTACCAGAACTAATAGACCAGGAACCTGAACTAGTCCACTAGGTACCAGAACTAGTTCACATGGTACCAGAACTAGTCCACCAGGTACCAGAACTAGTTCACATGGTACCAGAACTACTCCACCAGGTACCTGAACTAGTCCATCAGGTACCAGGACTAGTCTACCAGGTACCAGAACTAGTTTACATGGTACCAGAACTAGTCCACCAAGTACCAAAACTAGTTCACATGGTACCAGAACTACTCCACCAGGTACCAGAACTACTCCACCAGGTACCTGAACTAGTCCACCAGGTACCAGGACTAGTCTACCAGGTACCAGAACTAGTTTACATGGTACCAGAACTAGTCCACCAAGTACCAGAACTAGTTCACATGGTACCAGAACTACTCCACCAGGTACCTGAACTAGTCCACCAGTTACTTCAACCAGTCCACCAGGTACCAGGACTAGTCTACCAGGTGCCAGAACTAGTTCACATGGTACCTGAACTCATCCAACAGGTACCAGGACTGGTCTACCAGGTACCAGAACTAGTTCACATGGTACCAGAACTAGTCCACCAAGTACCAGAACGAGTTCACATGGTACCAGGACTAGTCTACCAGGTACCTGAACTAGTCCACCACGTACCTGAACTAGTCCACCAGGTTCCTCGAACTACTCCATTAGGTACCAGGACTTGTCTAACAGGTGCCAGAACTAGTCCACCAGGTTCCTCGAACTACTCCATTAGGTACCAAGACTTGTCTACCAGGTGCCAGAACTAGTTCACATGGTACCAGAACTAGTTCAACATGTACCTGAACTAGTCCACCAGGTACCAGAACTAGTTCAAATGGTACCAGAACTAGTCCACCAGGTACCTGAACTAGTTAACATGTTACGTGAACTAGTCCACCAGCTTACAGAACTAGTTCACATGGTACCAGAACTAGTTCACATGGTACCAGAGCTAGTCCACCAAGTACCAGAACTAGTTCACATGGTACCTGAACTAGTCAACCAGGTACCAGGACTAGTCTACCAGGTACCAGAACTAGTTCACATGGTACCAGAACTAGTCCACCAAGTACCAAAACTGGTTCACATGGTACCAGAACTACTCCACCAGGTACTTCAACCAGTCCACCAGGAACCAGAACTACTCCACCAGGTACCAGAACTACTCCACCAGGTACCTGAACTAGTCCACCAGGTACCAGGACTAGTCTACCAGGTACCAGAACTAGTTTACATGGTACCAGAACTAGTCCACTAAGTACCAAAACTAGTTCACATGGTACCAGAACTACTCCACCAGGTACCTGAACTAGTCCACCAGTTACTTCAACCAGTCCACCAGGTACCAGGACTAGTCTACCAGGTGCCAGAACTAGTTCACATGGTACCTGAACTCATCCACCAGGTACCAGGATTAGTCTACCAGGTACCAGAACTAGTTCACATGGTACCAGAATTAGTCCACCAAGTACCAGAACGAGTTCACATGGTACCAGGACTAGTCTACCAGGTACCTAAACTAGTCCACCACGTACCTGAACTAGTCCACCAGGTTCCTCGAACTACTCCATTAGGTACCAGGACTTGTCTAACAGGTGCCAGAACTAGTCCACCAGGTTCCTCGAACTACTCCATTAGGTACCAAGACTTGTCTACCAGGTGCCAGAACTAGTTCACATGGTACCAGAACTAGTTCAACATGTACCTGAACTAGTCCACCAGGTACCAGAACTAGTTCAAATGGTACCAGAACTAGTCCACCAGGTACCTGAACTAGTTAACATGTTACGTGAACTAGTCCACCAGCTTACAGAACTAGTTCACATGGTACCAGAACTAGTTCACATGGTACCAGAGCTAGTCCACCAAGTACCAGAACTAGTTCACATGGTACCTGAACTAGTCAACCAGGTACCAGGACTAGTCTACCAGGTACCAGAACTAGTTCACATGGTACCAGAACTAGTCCACCAAGTACCAAAACTGGTTCACATGGTACCAGAACTACTCCACCAGGTACTTCAACCAGTCCACCAGGAACCAGGACTAGTCTACCAGGTGCCAGAACTAGTTCACATGGTACCTGAACTCATCCACCAGGTACCAGGACTAGTGTACCAGGTACCAAAACTAGTTCACATGGTACCAGCACTAGTCCACCAAGTACCAGAACGAGTTCACATGGTACCAGGACTAGTCTACCAGGTACCTGAACTAGTCCACAACGTACCTGAAATAGTCCACCAGGTTCCTCGAACTACTCCATTGGGTACCAGGACTTGTCTACCAGGTGCCAGAACTAGTTCACATGTTACGTGAACTAGTACACCAGCTTCCAGAACTAGTTCACATGGTACCAGAACTAGTCCACCAGGTACCAGGACTAGTCCACCACGTACCAGAACTAGTTCACATGGTAAGAGAACTAGTCCACCAGCTACCAGGTGTAGGTCACATGGTACCAGAACTAGTCCACCAGGTACCAGAACGAGTCCACAGGTACCAGGAATAGTTGACATGGTACCAGGACTAGTCCACCAGGTACCAGGACTAGTCCACCAGGTACCAGAACTAGTTCACATGGTACCTGAACTAGTCCACCAGGTACCAGAACTAGTTCACATTGTACCAGAACTAGTCCACCAGGTACCTGAACAGTCCACCAGGTACCAGGACTAGTCTACCAGGTGCCAGAACTCGTTCACGTTCTCTGAACTAGTCCACCAAGTACCAGAACTAGTCCACCAGGTACCTGAACTAGTCCACATGTTACGTGAACTAGTTCACATGTTACGTGAACTAGTCCACCAGCTTCCAGAACTCGTTCACATGGTACCAGAACTCGTCGACCAGGTACCAGGACTAGTCCACCACGTACCAAAACTAGTTCACATGGTACCAGAACTAGTTCACCTGTTACAAGAACTAGCTTACATGGTACCAGAACTAGTCCATCAGGTACTTGAACTAGTCCACCAGGTACCAGAACTAGTTCATATGGTACCAGAACTAGTCCACCAGGTACCAGAACTAGTCCACCAGGTACCAGAATAAGTTCACATGGTACCAGAACTAGTCCACCAGGTACCAGAACTAGTTCACATGGTACCAGAACTAGTCCAACAGGTACCAGAACAAGTTCACATGATACCAGAACTAGTTCACCAGGTACAAGGACTAGTTCACATTTTATCAGAACTAGCCATCAGGTACTTGAACTAGTCCATCAGGTACTTGAACTAGTCCATCAGGTACCTGAACTAGCTCACATGTTACCAGAACTAGTCCATCAGGTACTTGAACTAGTCCACCAGGTACCAGAACTAGTTCAAATGTTACCAGAACTAGTTCACCAGGTACAAGAACTAGTTCACATTTTATCAGAACTAGTCCATCAGGTACTTGAACTAGTCCATCAGGTACTTGAACTAGTCTACCAGGTACCTGAACTAGCTCACATGTTACCAGAACTAGTCCATCAGGTACTTGAACTAGTCCACCAGGTACCAGAACTAGTCCACCAGGTACCAGAACAAGTTCACATGGTACCAGAACTAGTCCACCAGGTACCAGAACTAGTTCACATGGTACCAGAACTAGTCCACCAGGTACCAGAACTAGTTCACATGGTACCAGAACTAGTCCAACAGGTACCTGAACTAGTCCACCGGTACCAGAACTGTCGACCAGGTACCAGGACTAGTCCACCACGTACCAGAACTAGTTCACATGGTAAGAGAACTAGTCCACCTGTTACCAGGTGTAGTTCACATGGTACCAGAACTAGTCCACAAGGTACCAAAACTAGTCCACCATGTCCCAGAACAAGTTCACATGGTACCAGAACTCGTCGACGAGGTACCAGAACTTGTCGATGAGGTACCAGGACTAGTCCACCACGTACCAGAACTAGTTCATCTGTTATCAGAACTAGCTTACATGGTACCAGAACTAGTCCATCAGGTACTTGAACTAGTCCACCAGGTACCAGAACTAGTTCATATGGTACCAGAACTAGTCCACCAGGTACCAGAACTAGTTCACATGGTACCAAAACTAGTTCACCAGGTACCAGCACTAGTTCACATGGTACCAGAACTAGTCCATCAGGTACTTGTACTAGTCCACCAGGTACCTGAACTAGTTCACATGTTACCTGAACTAGTCCACCATGTACCAGAACTAGTCCACCAGGTACAAGAACTAGTTCACATGGTACCAGAACTAGTCCACCAGGTACCAGAACTAGTTCACATGGTACCAGAACTAGTTCACATGGTACCAGAACTGTCAGCCAGGTACCAGGACTAGTCCACCACGTACCTGAACTAGTTCACATGGTACCTAAACTAGTCCACCAAGTACAAGGACTAGTCCACCAGGTACCAGAACTAGTTCACATGGTACCAGAACTAGTCCACAAGGTACTAAGACTAGTCCACCAGGTACCTGAATGAGTCCACAGGTACCAAGAATGGTTGACATGGTACCAGGACTAGTCCACCAGGTACCAGGACTAGTTCACATGGTACCTGAACTAGTCCACCAGGTACAAGAACTAATTCACATGGTACCAGAACTAGTCCACCAGGTACCAGAACTAGTCCACCAGGTACCAGAACTAGTTCACATGGTACCTGAACTAGTCCACCAGGTACCAGAACTAGTTCACATGGTACCAGAACTAGTCCACCAGGTACCAGAACAAGTCCACCAGGTACCAGAACTAGTTCACATGGTACCAGAACTAGTTCACCAGGTACCAGAACTAGTTCACATGGTACCAGAACTAGTCCATCAGGTACTTGTACTGGTCCACCAGGTACCTGAACTAGTTCACATGTTACCTGAACTAGTCCACCAGGTACGTGAACTAGTCCACCAGGTACCAGAACTAGTTCACATGGTACCAGAACTAGTACACCAGGTACCTGAACTAGTCCACTAGGTACCAGAACAAGTTCACATGGTACCATAACAAGTCCACCAGGTACCAGAACAAGGTCACATGGTTCCAGAACTAGTCCACCAGGTACCAGAACTAGTTCACATGGTAACAGAACTAGTTCACCAAGTCCCAGAACTAGTTCACATGGTACCAGAACTAGTCCATCAAGTACTTGAACTAGTCCACCAGTTACCAGAAATAGTCCACCAGGTACCAGAACAAGTTCACATGGTACCAGAACTTGTTCACCTGTTACCAGAAATAGTTCACATGGTACCAGAACTAGTCCATCAGGTACTTGAACTAGTCCACCAGGTACCAGAACTAGTTCACATGGTACCAGAACTAGTCCAACAGGTACCAGAACAAGTTCACATGATACCAGAACTAGTTCACCAGGTACAAGAACTAGTTCACATTTTATCAGAACATAGTCCATCAGGTACTTGAACTAGTCCATCAGGTACTTGAACTAGTCTACCAGGTACCTGAACTAGCTCACATGTTACCAGAACTAGTCCATCAGGTACTTGAACTAGTCCACCAGGTACCAGAACTAGTTCAAATGGTACCAGAACTAGTTCACCAGGTACAAGAACTAGTTCACATTTTATCAGAACTAGTCCATCAGGTACTTGAACTAGTCCATCAGGTACTTGAACTAGTCTACCAGGTACCTGAACTAGCTCACATGTTACCAGAACTAGTCCATCAGGTACTTGAACTAGTCCACCAGCTTCCAGAACTCGTTCACATGGTACCAGAACTCGTCGACCAGGTACCAGGACTAGTCCACCACGTACCAAAACTAGTTCACATGGTACCAGAACTAGTTCACCTGTTACAAGAACTAGCTTACATGGTACCAGAACTAGTCCATCAGGTACTTGAACTAGTCCACCAGGTACCAGAACTAGTTCATATGGTACCAGAACTAGTCCACCAGGTACCAGAACTAGTCCACCAGGTACCAGAATAAGTTCACATGGTACCAGAACTAGTCCACCAGGTACCAGAACTAGTTCACATGGTACCAGAACTAGTCCAACAGGTACCTGAACTAGTCCACCGGTACCAGAACTGTCGACCAGGTACCAGGACTAGTCCACCACGTACCAGAACTAGTTCACATGGTAAGAGAACTAGTCCACCTGTTACCAGGTGTAGTTCACATGGTACCAGAACTAGTCCACAAGGTACCAAAACTAGTCCACCATGTCCCAGAACAAGTTCACATGGTACCAGAACTCGTCGACGAGGTACCAGAACTTGTCGATGAGGTACCAGGACTAGTCCACCACGTACCAGAACTAGTTCATCTGTTATCAGAACTAGCTTACATGGTACCAGAACTAGTCCATCAGGTACTTGAACTAGTCCACCAGGTACCAGAACTAGTTCATATGGTACCAGAACTAGTCCACCAGGTACCAGAACTAGTTCACATGGTACCAAAACTAGTTCACCAGGTACCAGCACTAGTTCACATGGTACCAGAACTAGTCCATCAGGTACTTGTACTAGTCCACCAGGTACCTGAACTAGTTCACATGTTACCTGAACTAGTCCACCATGTACCAGAACTAGTCCACCAGGTACAAGAACTAGTTCACATGGTACCAGAACTAGTCCACCAGGTACCAGAACTAGTTCACATGGTACCAGAACTAGTTCACATGGTACCAGAACTGTCAGCCAGGTACCAGGACTAGTCCACCACGTACCTGAACTAGTTCACATGGTACCTAAACTAGTCCACCAAGTACAAGGACTAGTCCACCAGGTACCAGAACTAGTTCACATGGTACCAGAACTAGTCCACAAGGTACTAAGCCTAGTCCACCAGGTACCTGAATGAGTCCACAGGTACCAAGAATGGTTGACATGGTACCAGGACTAGTCCACCAGGTACCAGGACTAGTTCACATGGTACCTGAACTAGTCCACCAGGTACAAGAACTAATTCACATGGTACCAGAACTAGTCCACCAGGTACCAGAACTAGTCCACCAGGTACCAGAACTAGTTCACATGGTACCTGAACTAGTCCACCAGGTACCAGAACTAGTTCACATGGTACCAGAACTAGTCCACCAGGTACCAGAACAAGTCCACCAGGTACCAGAACTAGTTCACATGGTACCAGAACTAGTTCACCAGGTACCAGAACTAGTTCACATGGTACCAGAACTAGTCCATCAGGTACTTGTACTGGTCCACCAGGTACCTGAACTAGTTCACATGTTACCTGAACTAGTCCACCAGGTACGTGAACTAGTCCACCAGGTACCAGAACTAGTTCACATGGTACCAGAACTAGTACACCAGGTACCTGAACTAGTCCACTAGGTACCAGAACAAGTTCACATGGTACCATAACAAGTCCACCAGGTACCAGAACAAGGTCACATGGTTCCAGAACTAGTCCACCAGGTACCAGAACTAGTTCACATGGTAACAGAACTAGTTCACCAGGTCCCAGAACTAGTTCACATGGTACCAGAACTAGTCCATCAAGTACTTGAACTAGTCCACCAGTTACCAGAAATAGTCCACCAGGTACCAGAACAAGTTCACATGGTACCAGAACTTGTTCACCTGTTACCAGAAATAGTTCACATGGTACCAGAACTAGTCCATCAGGTACTTGAACTAGTCCACCAGGTACCAGAACTAGTTCACATGGTACCAGAACTAGTCCAACAGGTACCAGAACAAGTTCACATGATACCAGAACTAGTTCACCAGGTACAAGAACTAGTTCACATTTTATCAGAACATAGTCCATCAGGTACTTGAACTAGTCCATCAGGTACTTGAACTAGTCTACCAGGTACCTGAACTAGCTCACATGTTACCAGAACTAGTCCATCAGGTACTTGAACTAGTCCACCAGGTACCAGAACTAGTTCAAATGGTACCAGAACTAGTTCACCAGGTACAAGAACTAGTTCACATTTTATCAGAACTAGTCCATCAGGTACTTGAACTAGTCCATCAGGTACTTGAACTAGTCTACCAGGTACCTGAACTAGCTCACATGTTACCAGAACTAGTCCATCAGGTACTTGAACTAGTCCACCAGGTACCAGAACTAGTCCACCAGGTACCAGAACAAGTTCACATGGTACCAGAACTAGTCCACCAGGTACCAGAACTAGTTCACATGGTACCAGAACTAGTTCACCAGGTACCAGAACTAGTTCATCAGGTAATTGTACTGGTCCACCAAGTACCTTAACTAGTTCACATGTTACCTGAACAAGTCCACCAGGTACCTGAACTAGTCCACCAGGTACCAGAACTAGTTCACATGGTACCAGAATTAGTCCAACAGGTACCTGAACATGTCCACCAGGTACCAGAACTAGTCCACCAGGTACCTGAACAAGTCCACCAGGTACCTGTGCTAGCCCACCAGGTACCTGAACTAGTCCGCTAGGTACCTGAACTAGTCCACTAGGAACCAGAACTAGTTCACATGGTTCCAGAAGTAGTCCATCAGGTACTTGTACTAGTCCACCAGGTACCTGAACTAGTTCACATGTTACAAGAACTAGTCCACTAGGTATCTGAACTAGTCCACCAGGTACCAGAACTAGTTCACATGGTATCAGAACTAGTCCATCAGGTACTTGAACTAGTCCATCAGGTACTTGAACTAGTCCACCAGGTACCTGAACTAGTTCACATGTTACCTGAACTAGTCCACCAGGTACCAGAACTAGTACACCAGGTACCAGAACTAGTACACCAGGAACCTGAACTAGTCCACTAGGTACCAGAACTAGTTCACATGGTACCAGAACTAGTCCACCAGGTACCAGAACTAGTTCACATGGTACCAGAACTACTCCACCAGGTACCTGAACTAGTCCATCAGGTACCAGGACTAGTCTACCAGGTACCAGAACTAGTTTACATGGTACCAGAACTAGTCCACCAAGTACCAAAACTAGTTCACATGGTACCAGAACTACTCCACCAGGTACCAGAACTACTCCACCAGGTACCTGAACTAGTCCACCAGGTACCAGGACTAGTCTACCAGGTACCAGAACTAGTTTACATGGTACCAGAACTAGTCCACCAAGTACCAAAACTAGTTCACATGGTACCAGAACTACTCCACCAGGTACCTGAACTAGTCCACCAGTTACTTCAACCAGTCCACTAGGTACCAGGACTAGTCTACCAGGTGCCAGAACTAGTTCACATGGTACCTGAACTCATCCACCAGGTACCAGGATTAGTCTACCAGGTACCAGAACTAGCTCACATGGTACCAGAATTAGTCCACCAAGTACCAGAACGAGTTCACATGGTACCAGGACTAGTCTACCAGGTACATAAACTAGTCCACCAGGTACCTGAACTAGTCCACCAGGTTCCTCGAACTACTCCATTAGGTACCAGGACTTGTCTAACAGGTGCCAGAACTAGTCCACCAGGTTCCTCGAACTACTCCATTAGGTACCAAGACTTGTCTACCAGGTGCCAGAACTAGTTCACATGGTACCAGAACTAGTTCAACATGTACCAGAACTAGTCCACCAGGTACCAGAACAAGTTCACATGGTACCAGAACTAGTCCACCAGGTACCAGAACTAGTTCACATGGTACCAGAACTAGTTCACCAGGTACCAGAACTAGTTCATCAGGTAATTGTACTGGTCCACCAAGTACCTTAACTAGTTCACATGTTACCTGAACAAGTCCACCAGGTACCTGAACTAGTCCACCAGGTACCAGAACTAGTTCACATGGTACCAGAATTAGTCCAACAGGTACCTGAACATGTCCACCAGGTACCAGAACTAGTCCACCAGGTACCTGAACAAGTCCACCAGGTACCTGTGCTAGCCCACCAGGTACCTGAACTAGTCCGCTAGGTACCTGAACTAGTCCACTAGGAACCAGAACTAGTTCACATGGTTCCAGAAGTAGTCCATCAGGTACTTGTACTAGTCCACCAGGTACCTGAACTAGTTCACATGTTACCAGAACTAGTCCACTAGGTATCTGAACTAGTCCACCAGGTACCAGAACTAGTTCACATGGTATCAGAACTAGTCCATCAGGTACTTGAACTAGTCCATCAGGTACTTGAACTAGTCCACCAGGTACCTGAACTAGTTCACATGTTACCTGAACTAGTCCACCAGGTACCAGAACTAGTACACCAGGTACCAGAACTAATAGACCAGGAACCTGAACTAGTCCACTAGGTACCAGAACTAGTTCACATGGTACCAGAACTAGTCCACCAGGTACCAGAACTAGTTCACATGGTACCAGAACTACTCCACCAGGTACCTGAACTAGTCCATCAGGTACCAGGACTAGTCTACCAGGTACCAGAACTAGTTTACATGGTACCAGAACTAGTCCACCAAGTACCAAAACTAGTTCACATGGTACCAGAACTACTCCACCAGGTACCAGAACTACTCCACCAGGTACCTGAACTAGTCCACCAGGTACCAGGACTAGTCTACCAGGTACCAGAACTAGTTTACATGGTACCAGAACTAGTCCACCAAGTACCAAAACTAGTTCACATGGTACCAGAACTACTCCACCAGGTACCTGAACTAGTCCACCAGTTACTTCAACCAGTCCACTAGGTACCAGGACTAGTCTACCAGGTGCCAGAACTAGTTCACATGGTACCTGAACTCATCCACCAGGTACCAGGATTAGTCTACCAGGTACCAGAACTAGCTCACATGGTACCAGAATTAGTCCACCAAGTACCAGAACGAGTTCACATGGTACCAGGACTAGTCTACCAGGTACATAAACTAGTCCACCAGGTACCTGAACTAGTCCACCAGGTTCCTCGAACTACTCCATTAGGTACCAGGACTTGTCTAACAGGTGCCAGAACTAGTCCACCAGGTTCCTCGAACTACTCCATTAGGTACCAAGACTTGTCTACCAGGTGCCAGAACTAGTTCACATGGTACCAGAACTAGTTCAACATGTACCTGAACTAGTCCACCAGGTACCAGAAGTAGTTCAAATGGTACCAGAACTAGTCCACCAGGTACCTGAACTAGTTAACATGTTACGTGAACTAGTCCACCAGCTTACAGAACTAGTTCACATGGTACCAGAACTAGTCCACCAGGTACCAGGACTAGTCCACCACGTACCAGAACTAGTTCACATGGTAAGAGAACTAGTCCACCAGGTACCAGGTGTAGTTCACATGGTACCAGAACTAGTCCACCAGGTACCAGAACTAGTCCACCAGGTACCAGAACTAGTCCACATGGTACCAGAACTAGTCCACCAGGTACCAGAACTAGTTCACATGGTACCAGAACTAGTTGACCAGGTACCAGAACTAGTTAACATGGTACCAGAACTAGTCCACCAGGTACAAGGACTAGTCTACCAGGTACCAGAACTAGTTCACATGGTACCAGAACTAGTCTACCAAGTACCAGAACTAGTCTACCAAGTACCAGAACTAGTTCACATGGTACCAGAGCTAGTCCACCAAGTACCAGAACTAGTTCACATGGTACCTGAACTAGTCAACCAGGTACCAGGACTAGTCTACCAGGTACCAGAACTAGTTCACATGGTACCAGAACTAGTCCACCAAGTACCAAAACTGGTTCACATGGTACCAGAACTACTCCACCAGGTACTTCAACCAGTCCACCAGGAACCAGGACTAGTCTACCAGGTGCCAGAACTAGTTCACATGGTACCTGAACTCATCCACCAGGTACCAGGACTAGTCTACCAGGTACCAAAACTAGTTCACATGGTACCAGCACTAGTCCACCAAGTACCAGAACGAGTTCACATGGTACCAGGACTAGTCTACCAGGTACCTGAACTAGTCCACAACGTACCTGAAATAGTCCACCAGGTTCCTCGAACTACTCCATTGGGTACCAGGACTTGTCTACCAGGTGCCAGAACTAGTTCACATGTTACGTGAACTTGTCCACCAGCTTCCAGAACTAGTTCACATGGTACCAGAACTAGTCCACCAGGTACCAGGACTAGTCCACCACGTACCAGAACTAGTTCACATGGTAAGAGAACTAGTCCACCAGCTACCAGGTGTAGGTCACATGGTACCAGAACTAGTCCACCAGGTACCAAAACGAGTCCACAGGTACCAGGAATAGTTGACATGGTACCAGGACTAGTCCACCAGGTACCAGGACTAGTCCACCAGGTACCAGAACTAGTTCACATGGTACCTGAACTAGTCCACCAGGTACCAGAACTAGTTCACATGGTACCAGAACTAGTCCACCAGGTACCTGAACAGTCCACCAGGTACCAGGACTAGTCTACCAGGTGCCAGAACTAGTTCACATGGTATCAGAACTAGTTCACATGGTACCAGAACTAGTTCAACATGTACCTGAACTAGTCCACCAGGTACCAGAACTAGTCCACCAGGTACCTGAACTCGTTCACGTTCTCTGAACTAGTCCACCAGGTACCAGAACTAGTCCACCAGGTACCTGACCTAGTCCACCAGGTACCTGAACTAGTCCACATGTTACGTGAACTAGTTCACATGTTACGTGAACTAGTCCACCAGCTTCCAGAACTCGTTCACATGGTACCAGAACTCGTCGACCAGGTCCCAGGACTAGTCCACCACGTACCAAAACTACTTCACATGGTACCAGAACTAGTCCACGAGGTACTTGAACTAGTTCACAAGGTACCAGAACTAGTCTACCAGGAACCAGAACTAGTCCACCAGATACCAGAACAAGTTCACATGGTACCAAAACGAGTCCACCAGGTACCAGAACGAGTTCACCTGTTACCAGAACTAGCTTACATGGTACCAGAACTAGTCCATCAGGTACTTGAACTAGTCCACCAGGTACCAGAACTAGTTCATATGGTACAAGAACTAGTCCACCAGGTACCAGAACTAGTCCACCAGGTACCAGAACAAGTTCACATGGTACCAGAACTAGTCCACCAGGTACCAGAACTAGTTCACATGGTACCAGAACTAGTCCAACAGGTACTTGAACTAGTCCACCGGTACCAGAACTGTCGACCAGGTACCAGGACTAGTCCACCACGTACCAGAACTAGTTCACATGGTAAGAGAACTAGTCCACCTGTTACCAGGTGTAGTTCACATGGTACCAGAACTAGTCCACAAGGTACCAGAACTAGTCCACCATGTCCCAGAACAAGTTCACATGGTACCAGAACTCGTCGACGAGGTACCAGAACTCGTCGATGAGGTACCAAAACGAGTCCACCAGGTACCAGAACGAGTTCACCTGTTACCAGAACAAGCTTACATGGTACCAGAACTAGTCCATCAGGTACTTGAACTAGTCCACCAGGTACCAGAACTAGTTCATATGGTACCAGAACTAGTCCACCAGGTAGCAGAACTAGTTCACATGGTACCAGAACTAGTTCACTAGGTACCAGCACTAGTTCACATGGTACCAGAACTAGTCCATCAGGTACTTGTACTAGTCCACCAGGTACCTGAACTAGTCCAACAGGTACCTGAACTAGTCCACCAGGTACCTGAACTAGTCCACCAGGTACCAGAACTAGTTCACATGGTACCAGAACTAGTTCACATGGTACCAGAACTTTCAGCCAGGGACCAGGACTAGTCCACCACATACCTGAACTAGTTTACATGGTACCTAAACTAGTCCACCAAGTACAAGGACTAGTCCACCAGGTACCAGAACAAGTTCACATGGTACCAGAACTAATTCACCAGGAACCACAACTAGTTCACATGGTACCTGAACTAGGCCACCAGGAACCAGAACTAGTTCACATGGTACCAGAACTAGTCCACAAGGTACTAAGACTAGTCCACCAGGTACCAGAACTAGTTCACATGGTACCTGAACTAGTCCACCAGGTACCAGAACTAGTTCACATGGTACCTGAACTAGTCCACCAAGTACCTGAACTAGTCAACATGGTATTAGAACTAGTCCATCAGGTACTTGAACTAGTTCACATGTTACCTGAACTAGTCCACCAGGTACCAGAAATAGTACACCAGGTACCAGAACTAGTACACCAGGTACCTGAACTAGTCCACTAGGTACCAGAACTAGTTCACATGGTACCTGAACTCATCCAACAGGTACCAGGACTAGTCTACCAGGTGCCAGAACTAGTTCACATGGTACCAGAATTAGTCCACCAAGTACCAGAACGAGTTCACATGGTACCAGGACTAGTCTACCAGGTACCTGAACTAGTCCACCACGTACCTGAACTAGTCCACTAGGTTCCTCCATTAGGTACCAGGACTTGTCTACCAGGTGCCAGAACTAGTTCACATGGTACCTGAACTAGTCCACCAGTTACTTCAACCAGTCCACTAGGTACCAGGACTAGTCTACCAGGTGCCAGAACTAGTTCACATGGTACCTGAACTCATCCACCAGGTACCAGGATTAGTCTACCAGGTACCAGAACTAGCTCACATGGTACCAGAATTAGTCCACCAAGTACCAGAACGAGTTCACATGGTACCAGGACTAGTCTACCAGGTACATAAACTAGTCCACCAGGTACCTGAACTAGTCCACCAGGTTCCTCGAACTACTCCATTAGGTACCAGGACTTGTCTAACAGGTGCCAGAACTAGTCCACCAGGTTCCTCGAACTACTCCATTAGGTACCAAGACTTGTCTACCAGGTGCCAGAACTAGTTCACATGGTACCAGAACTAGTTCAACATGTACCTGAACTAGTCCACCAGGTACCAGAAGTAGTTCAAATGGTACCAGAACTAGTCCACCAGGTACCTGAACTAGTTAACATGTTACGTGAACTAGTCCACCAGCTTACAGAACTAGTTCACATGGTACCAGAACTAGTCCACCAGGTACCAGGACTAGTCCACCACGTACCAGAACTAGTTCACATGGTAAGAGAACTAGTCCACCAGGTACCAGGTGTAGTTCACATGGTACCAGAACTAGTCCACCAGGTACCAGAACTAGTCCACCAGGTACCAGAACTAGTCCACATGGTACCAGAACTAGTCCACCAGGTACCAGAACTAGTTCACATGGTACCAGAACTAGTTGACCAGGTACCAGAACTAGTTAACATGGTACCAGAACTAGTCCACCAGGTACAAGGACTAGTCTACCAGGTACCAGAACTAGTTCACATGGTACCAGAACTAGTCTACCAAGTACCAGAACTAGTCTACCAAGTACCAGAACTAGTTCACATGGTACCAGAGCTAGTCCACCAAGTACCAGAACTAGTTCACATGGTACCTGAACTAGTCAACCAGGTACCAGGACTAGTCTACCAGGTACCAGAACTAGTTCACATGGTACCAGAACTAGTCCACCAAGTACCAAAACTGGTTCACATGGTACCAGAACTACTCCACCAGGTACTTCAACCAGTCCACCAGGAACCAGGACTAGTCTACCAGGTGCCAGAACTAGTTCACATGGTACCTGAACTCATCCACCAGGTACCAGGACTAGTCTACCAGGTACCAAAACTAGTTCACATGGTACCAGCACTAGTCCACCAAGTACCAGAACGAGTTCACATGGTACCAGGACTAGTCTACCAGGTACCTGAACTAGTCCACAACGTACCTGAAATAGTCCACCAGGTTCCTCGAACTACTCCATTGGGTACCAGGACTTGTCTACCAGGTGCCAGAACTAGTTCACATGTTACGTGAACTTGTCCACCAGCTTCCAGAACTAGTTCACATGGTACCAGAACTAGTCCACCAGGTACCAGGACTAGTCCACCACGTACCAGAACTAGTTCACATGGTAAGAGAACTAGTCCACCAGCTACCAGGTGTAGGTCACATGGTACCAGAACTAGTCCACCAGGTACCAGAACGAGTCCACAGGTACCAGGAATAGTTGACATGGTACCAGGACTAGTCCACCAGGTACCAGGACTAGTCCACCAGGTACCAGAACTAGTTCACATGGTACCTGAACTAGTCCACCAGGTACCAGAACTAGTTCACATGGTACCAGAACTAGTCCACCAGGTACCTGAACAGTCCACCAGGTACCAGGACTAGTCTACCAGGTGCCAGAACTAGTTCACATGGTATCAGAACTAGTTCACATGGTACCAGAACTAGTTCAACATGTACCTGAACTAGTCCACCAGGTACTAGAACTAGTCCACCAGGTACCTGAACTCGTTCACGTTCTCTGAACTAGTCCACCAGGTACCAGAACTAGTCCACCAGGTACCTGACCTAGTCCACCAGGTACCTGAACTAGTCCACATTTTACGTGAACTAGTTCACATGTTACGTGAACTAGTTCACATGTTACGTGAACTAGTCCACCAGCTTCCAGAACTCGTTCACATGGTACCAGAACTCGTCGACCAGGTCCCAGGACTAGTCCACCACGTACCAAAACTACTTCACATGGTACCAGAAGTAGTCCACGAGGTACTTGAACTAGTTCACAAGGTACCAGAACTAGTCTACCAGGAACCAGAACTAGTCCACCAGATACCAGAACAAGTTCACATGGTACCAAAACGAGTCCACCAGGTACCAGAACGAGTTCACCTGTTACCAGAACTAGCTTACATGGTACCAGAACTAGTCCATCAGGTACTTGAACTAGTCCACCAGGTACCAGAACTAGTTCATATGGTACCAGAACTAGTCCACCAGGTACCAGAACTAGTCCACCAGGTACCAGAACAAGTTCACATGGTACCAGAACTAGTCCACCAGGTACCAGAACTAGTTCACATGGTACCAGAACTAGTCCAACAGGTACTTGAACTAGTCCACCGGTACCAGAACTGTCGACCAGGTACCAGGACTAGTCCACCACGTACCAGAACTAGTTCACATGGTAAGAGAACTAGTCCACCTGTTACCAGGTGTAGTTCACATGGTACCAGAACTAGTCCACAAGGTACCAGAACTAGTCCACCATGTCCCAGAACAAGTTCACATGGTACCAGAACTCGTCGACGAGGTACCAGAACTCGTCGATGAGGTACCAAAACGAGTCCACCAGGTACGTGAACTAGTCCACCAGGTACCAGAACTAGTTCAAATGGTACCAGAACTAGTACACCAGGTACCTGAACTAGTCCACTAGGTACCAGAACTAGTTCACATGGTACCAGAACTAGTCCACCAGGTACAAGGACTAGTCTACCAGGTACAAGGACTAGTTCACATGGTACCAGAACTAGTCTACCAAGTACAAGAACTAGTTCACATGGTACCAGAGCTAGTCCACCAAGTACCAGAACTAGTTCACATGGTACCAGAACTACTACACCAGGTACCTGAACTAGTCCACCAGGTACCAGGACTAGTCTACCAGGTACCAGAACTAGTTCAAATGGTACCAGAACTAGTCCACTAAGTACCAAAACTAGTTCACATGGTACCAGAACTAGTCCACCAGGTACAAGGACTAGTCTACCAGGTACAAGGACTAGTTCACATGGTACCAGAACTAGTCTACCAGGTACCAGAACTAGTTCACATGGTACCAGCACTAGTCCACCAAGTACCAGAACGAGTTCACATGGTACCAGGACTAGTCTACCAGGTACATGAACTAGCCAACCACGTACCTGAACTAGTCCACCAGGTTCCTCGTACTACTCCATTGGGTACCAGGACTTGTCTACCAGGTGCCAGAACTAGTTCACATGGTACCAGAACTAGTCCACCAGGTACCTGAACTAGTTAACATGTCACGTGAACTAGTCCACCAGCTTCCAGAACTAGTTCACATGGTACCAGAACTAGTCCACCAGGTACCAGAACTAGTCCACCAGGTACCAGGACTAGTCCACTACGTACCAGAACTAGTTCACATGGTAAGAGAACTAGTCCACCAGGTACCAGGTGTAGTTCACATGGTACCAGAATTAGCCCACCAGGTACCAGAACGAGTTCACATGGTACCTGAACTAGTCCACCAGGTACCAGAACTAGTTCACATGGTACCAGAACTAGTCCACCAGGTACCTGAACAGTCCACCAGGTACCAGGACTAGTTTACCAGGTGCCAGAACTAGTTCACATGGTACCAGAACTAGTTCAACATGTACCTGAACTAGTCCACCAGGTACCAGAACTAGTCCATCAGGTACCTGAACTCGTTCACGTACCCTGAACTAGTCCACCAGGTACCAGAACTAGTCCAACAAGTACCTGAACAAGTCCACCAGGTACCTGAACTAGTCCACATGTTACGTGAACTAGTCCACATGTTACGTGAACTAGTCCACATGTTACGTGAACTAGTTCACATGTTACGTGAACTAGCCCACCAGCTTCCAGAACTCGTCGACCAGGTACCAGGACTAGTCCACCATGTACCAAAACTAGTTCACATGGTACCAGAACTAGTCCACCAGGTACTTGAACTAGTTCACAAGGTACCAGAACTAGTCTACCAGAAACCAGAACTAGTCCGCCAGATACCAGAACAAGTTCACATGGTACCAAAACTAGTCCACCAGGTACCAGAACTAGTTCACCTGTTACCAGAACTAGCTTACATGGTACCAGAACTAGTCCATCAGGTACTTGAACAAATCCACCAGGTACCAGAACTAGTTCATATGGTACCAGAACTAGTTCACCTGTTACCAGAACTAGCTTACATGGTACCAAAACTAGTCCATCAGGTACTTGAACTAGTCCACCAGGTACCAGAACTAGTTCACATGGTACCAGAACTAGTCCACCAGGTACAAGGACTAGTCTACCAGGTACCAGAACTAGTTCACATGGTACCAGAACTAGTCCACCAAGTACCAGAACTAGTTCACATGGTACCAGAACTAGTCCACCAGGTACGTGAACTAGTCCACCAGGTACCAGAACTAGTTCAAATGGTACCAGAACTAGTACACCAGGTACCTGAACTAGTCCACTAGGTACCAGAACTAGTTCACATGGTACCAGAACTAGTCCACCAGGTACA
Organism: Gouania willdenowi; assembly: GCF_900634775.1. Lineage (NCBI taxonomy): Eukaryota > Metazoa > Chordata > Actinopteri > Blenniiformes > Gobiesocidae > Gouania > Gouania willdenowi. The sequence continues at coordinate 899,310 of NW_021145033.1, read as the reverse complement.
AAGACTAGTCTACCAGGTACAAGGACTAGTTCACATGGTACCAGAACTAGTCTACCAAGTACAAGAACTAGTTCACATGGTACCAGAGCTAGTCCACCAAGTACCAGAACTAGTTCACATGGTACCAGAACTACTACACCAGGTACCTGAACTAGTCCACCAGGTACCAGGACTAGTCTACCAGGTACCAGAACTAGTTCAAATGGTACCAGAACTAGTCCACTAAGTACCAAAACTAGTTCACATGGTACCAGAACTAGTCCACCAGGTACAAGGACTAGTCTACCAGGTACAAGGACTAGTTCACATGGTACCAGAACTAGTCTACCAGGTACCAGAACTAGTTCACATGGTACCAGCACTAGTCCACCAAGTACCAGAACGAGTTCACATGGTACCAGGACTAGTCTACCAGGTACATGAACTAGCCCACCACGTACCTGAACTAGTCCACCAGGTTCCTCGTACTACTCCATTGGGTACCAGGACTTGTCTACCAGGTGCCAGAACTAGTTCACATGGTACCAGAACTAGTCCACCAGGTACCTGAACTAGTTAACATGTTACGTGAACTAGTCCACCAGCTTCCAGAACTAGTTCACATGGTACCAGAACTAGTCCACCAGGTACCAGAACTAGTCCACCAGGTACCAGGACTAGTCCACTACGTACCAGAACTAGTTCACATGGTAAGAGAACTAGTCCACCAGGTACCAGGTGTAGTTCACATGGTACCAGAATTAGCCCACCAGGTACCAGAACGAGTTCACATGGTACCTGAACTAGTCCACCAGGTACCAGAACTAGTTCACATGGTACCAGAACTAGTCCACCAGGTACCTGAACAGTCCACCAGGTACCAGGACTAGTTTACCAGGTGCCAGAACTAGTTCACATGGTACCAGAACTAGTTCAACATGTACCTGAACTAGTCCACCAGGTACCAGAACTAGTCCAACAAGTACCTGAACAAGTCCACCAGGTACCTGAACTAGTCCACATGTTACGTGAACTAGTCCACATGTTACGTGAACTAGTCCACATGTTACGTGAACTAGTCCACATGTTACGTGAACTAGCCCACCAGCTTCCAGAACTCGTCGACCAGGTACCAGGACTAGTCCACCATGTACCAAAACTAGTTCACATGGTACCAGAACTAGTCCACCAGGTACTTGAACTAGTTCACAAGGTACCAGAACTAGTCTACCAGAAACCAGAACTAGTCCGCCAGATACCAGAACAAGTTCACATGGTACCAAAACTAGTCCACCAGGTACCAGAACTAGTTCACCTGTTACCAGAACTAGCTTACATGGTACCAGAACTAGTCCATCAGGTACTTGAACAAATCCACCAGGTACCAGAACTAGTTCATATGGTACCAGAACTAGTTCACCTGTTACCAGAACTAGCTTACATGGTACCAGAACTAGTCCATCAGGTACTTGAACTAGTCCACCAGGTACCAGAACTAGTTCATATGGTACCAGAACTAGTCCACCAGGTACCAGGACTAGTCCACCAGGTACCAGAACTAGTTCACATGGTACCTGAACTAGTCCACCAGGTACCAGAACTAGTTCACATGGGACCAGAACTAGTCCACCAGGTACCTGAACAGTCCACCAGGTACCAGGACTAGTTTACCAGGTGCCAGAACTAGTTCACATGGTACCAGAACTAGTTCAACATGTACCTGAACTAGTCCACCAGGTACCAGAACTAGTCCATCAGGTACCTGAACTCGTTCACGTACCCTGAACTAGTCCACCAGGTACCAGAACTAGTCCACCAGGTACCTGAACTAGTCCACCAGGTACCTGAACTAGTCCACATGTTACGTGAACTAGTTCACATTTTACGTGAACTAGTCCACCAGCTTCCAGAACTCGTCGACCAGGTACCAGGACTAGTCCACCATGTACCAAAACTAGTTCACATGGTACCAGAACTAGTTCACCAGGTACTTGAACTAGTTCACAAGGTACCAGAACTAGTCTACCAGAAACCAGAACTAGTCCACCAGATACCAGAACAAGTTCACATGGTACCAAAACTAGTCCACCAGGTACCAGAACTAGTTCACCTGTTACCAGAACTAGTCCATCAGGTACTTGAACTAGTCCACCAGGTACCAGAACTAGTTCATATGGTACCAGAACTAGTTCACCTGTTACCAGAACTAGCTTACATGGTACCAGAACTAGTCCATCAGGTACTTGAACTAGTCCACCAGGTACCAGAACTAGTTCATATGGTACTAGAACTAGTCCTCCAGGTACCAGAACAAGTTCTCATGGCACCAGAACTAGTCCACCAGGTACCAGAACTAGTTCATATGGTAGCAGAACTAGTCCAACAGGTACCTGAACTAGTCCACCGGTACCAGAACTGTCGACCAGGTACCAGGACTAGTCCACCACGTACCAGAACTAGTTCACATGGTAAGAGAACTAGTCCACCTGTTACCAGGTGTAGTTCACATGGTACCAGAACTAGTCCACAAGGTACCAGAAATAGTCCACCATGTCCCAAAACAAGTTCACATGGTACCAGAACTCGTCGACAAGGTACCAGGACTAGTCCACCACGTACCAGAACTAGTTCATCTGTTACCAGAACTAGCTTACATGGTACCAGAACTAGTCCATCAGGTACTTGAACTAGTCCACCAGGTACCAGAACTAGTTCATGTGGTACCAGAACTAGTCCACCAGGTACCAGAACTAGTTCACATGGTACCAGAACTAGTTCACCAGGTACCAGCACTAGTTCATATGGTACCAGAACTAGTCCATCAGGTACTTGTACTAGTCCACCAGGTACCTGAACTAGTCCACCACGTACCTGAACTAGTCCACCAGGTTCCTCGAACTACTCCATTAGGTACCATGACTTGTCTATCAGGTGCCAGAACTAGTTCACATGGTACCAGAACTATTTCAACATGTACCTGAACTAGTCCACCAGGTACCAGAACTAGTCCACCAGGCACCAGAACTAGTCCACCAAGTACCTGAACTAGTCCACATGTTACGTGAATTAGTGAACAAGTTCACATGGTACCAGAACTCGTCGACGAGGTACCAGGACTAGTCCACCACGTACCAGAACTAGTTAATCTGTTACCAGAACTAGCTTACATGGTACCAGAACTAGTCCATCAGGTACTTGAACTAGTCCACCAGGTACCAGAACTAGTTCATATGGTACCAGAACTAGTCCACCAGGTACCAGAACTGGTTGACATGGTACCAGAACTAGTTCACCAGGTACCAGCACTAGTTCATATGGTACCAGAACTAGTCCATCAGGTACTTGTACTAGTCCACCAGGTACCTGAACTAGTCCACCACGTACCTGAACTAGTCCACCAGGTTCCTCGAACTACTCCATTAGGTACCATGACTTGTCTACCAGGTGCCAGAACTAGTTCACATGGTACCAGAACTAGTTCAACATGTACCTGAACTAGTCCACCAGGTACCAGAACTAGTCCACCAGGTACCAGAACTAGTCCACCAGGTACCAGAACTAGTTCACATGGTACCAGAACTAGTCCATCAGGTACTTGTACTGGTCAACCAGGTACCTGAACTAGTTCACATGTTACCTGAACTAGTCTACCAGGTACGTGAACTAGTCCACCAGGTACCAGAACTAGTTCACATGGTACCAAAACTAGTCTACCAAGTACCAGAACTAGTTCACATGGTACCAGAGCTAGTCCACCAAGTACCAGAACTAGTTCACATGGTACCAGAACTACTCCACCAGGTAATTCAACCAGTCCACCAGGAACCAGGACTAGTCTACCAGGTGCCAGAACTAGTTCACATGGTACCTGAACTCATCCACCAGGTACCAGGACTAGTCTACCAGGTACCAGAACTAGTTCACATGGTACCAGCACTAGTCCACCAAGTACCAGAACGAGTTCACATGGTATCAGGACTAGTCTACCAGGTACCTGAACTAGTCCACCACGTACCTGAACTAGTCTACCAGGTTCCTCAAACTACTCCATTAGGTACCAGGACTTGTCTACCAGGTGCCAGAACTAGTTCATATGGTACCTGAACTAGTCCACCAGGTACCAGAACTAGTCTACCAGGTACAAGAACAAGTCCACCAGGTACAAGAACAAGTCCACCAGGTACTTGTACTGGTCCACCAGGTACCTGAACTAGTTCACATGTTACCTGAACTAGTCCACCAGGTACGTGAACTAGTCCACCAGGTACCAGAACTAGTTCACAAGGTACCAGAACTAGTACACCAGGTACCTGAACTAGTCCACTAGGTACTAGAACTAGTTCACATGGTACCAGAACTAGTCCACCAGGTACAAGGACTAGTCTACCAGTCCAGGTACCAGAACTAGTTCACATGGTACCAGAACTAGTCTACCAAGCACCAGAACTAGTTCACATGGTACCAGAGCTAGTTCACATGGTACCAGAACTACTCCACCAGGTACCTGAACTAGTCCACCAGGTACCAGGACTAGTCCACCAGGTACCAGAACTAGTTTACATGGTATCAGAACTAGTCCACCAAGTACCAAAACTAGTTCACATGGTACCAGAACTACTCCACCAGGTACTTCAACCAGTCCACCAGGAACCAGGACTAGTCTACCAGGTGCCAGAACTAGTTCACATGGTACCTGAACTCATCCACCAGGTACCAGGACTAGTCTACCAGGTACCAGAACTAGTTCACATGGTACCAGCACTAGTCCAGCAAGTACCAGAACGAGTTCACATGGTACCAGGAATAGTCTACCAGGTACCTGAACTAGTCCACCACGTACCTGAACTAGTCCACCAGGTTCCTCGAACTACTCCATTAGGTACCAGGACTTGTCTACCAGGTGCCAGAACTAGTTCACATGGTACCAGAACTAGTTCAACATGTACCTGAACTAGTCCACCAGGTACCAGAACTAGTCTACCAGGTACCAGAACTAGTTCACATGGTACCTGAACTAGTCCACCAGGTACCAGAACTACTTCACATGGTACCAGAACTAGTCCACCAGGTACCTGAACTAGTCCACCAGGTACCAGAACTAGTTCACATGGTACCAGAACTAGTCCACCAGGTACTTGAACTAGTCCACCAGGTAACAGAACTAGTTCACATGGTACCAGAACAAGTTCACATGATGCCAGAACTAGTCTACCAGGTACCAGAACTAGTTCACATGGTATCAGAACTAGTCCATCAGGTACCAGAACTAGTCCACCAGGTACCAGAACAAGTTCATATGATACCAGAAATAGTCCACCAGGTAACAGAACTAGTTCACATGGTACCTGAACTAGTCCACCAGGTACCAGAACTAGTTCACATGGTACCTGAACTAGTCCACCAGGTACCTGAACTAGTCCACCAGGTACCAGGACTAGTCTACCAGGTACCAGAACTAGTTCACATGGTACCAGAGCAAGTCCACCAAGTACCAGAACTAGTTCACATGGTACCAGAACTACTCCACCAGGTACCTGAACTAGTCCACCAGGTACCAGGACTAGTCTACCAGGTACCAGAACTAGTTCACATGGTACCAGAACTAGTCCACCAAGTACCAGAACGAGTTCACATGGAACCAGAACTAGTTCACATGGTACCTGAACTAGTCCACCAGGTACCAGGACTAGTCTACCAGGTACCTGAACTAGTCCACCACGTACCTGAACTAGTCCACCAGGTTCCTCGAACTAGTCCACCAGGTACCAGGACTTGTCTACCATGTTCCAGAACTAGTTCACATGGTACCAGAACTAGTTCAACATATACCTGAACTAGTCCACCAGGTATCAGAACTAGTCCACCAGGTACCAGAACTAGTCCACCAGGTACAGAACTAGTCCACCAGGTACCTGGACTAGTTCACATGGTACGTGAACTAGTTCACCATGTACCTGAACTAGTTCACATGTTACCTGAACTAGTCCACCAGGTACCAAAACTAGTCCACCAGGTACCTGAACTTGTTCACCAGGTACCAGAACTAGTTCACTTGGTATCAGAACTAGTCCACCAGGTACCTGAACTAGTTAACATGTTACGTGAACTAGTCCACCAGCTTCCAGAACTAGTTCACATGGTACCAGAACTAGTCCACCAGGTACCAGGTTTAGTCCACCATATACCAGAACTAGTTCACATGGTAAGAGAACTAGTCCACCAGGTACCAGGTGTAGTTCACATGGTACCAGAACTAGTCCACCAGGTACCAGAACTAGTTCACCAGGTACCAGAACTAGTCCACCAGGTACCAGAACAAGTTCATATGGTACCAGAACAAGTCCACCAGGTACCTGAACGAGTCCACAGGTACCAGGAATAGTTGACATGATACCAGGACTAGTCCACCAGGTACCAGGACTAGTCCACCAGGTACCAGAACTAGTTCACCAGGTACCAGGACTAGTCTACCAGGTGCCAGAACTAGTTCACATGGTACCAGAACTAGTTCAACATGTACCAGAACTAGTCCACCAGGTATTTGAACTCGTTCACGTTTCCTGAACTAGTCCACCAGGTACCTGAACTAGTCCACCAGGTACCTGAACTAGTTAACGTTACGTGAACTAGTCCACCAGCTTCCAGAACTAGTTCACATGTTACCAGAACTCGTCGACCAGGTACCAGGACTAGTCCACCACGTACCAGAACTAGTTCACATGGTACCAAAACTAGTCTACCAAGTACCAGAACTAGTTCACATGGTACCAGAGCTAGTCCACCAAGTACCAGAACTAGTTCACATGGTACCAGAACTACTCCACCAGGTACTTCAACCAGTCCACCAGGAACCAGGACTAGTCTACCAGGTGCCAGAACTAGTTCAAATGGTACCTGAACTCATCCACCAGGTACCAGGACTAGTTCACATGGTACCAGCACTAGTCCACCAAGTACCAGAACGAGTTCACATGGTACCAGGACTAGTCTACCAGGTACCTGAACTAGTCCACCACGTACCTGAACTAGTCCACCAGATTCCTCGAACTACTCCATTAGGTACCAGGACTTGTCTACCAGGTGCCAGAACTAGTTCACATGGTACCAGAACTAGTTCAACATGTACCTGAACTAGTCCACCAGGTACCAGAACTAGTCTACCAGGTACCAGAACAAGTCCACCAGGTACCAGAACTAGTTCACATGGTACCAGAACTAGTTCACCAGGTACCAGAACTAGTCCATCAGGTACTTGTACTGGTCCACCAGGTACCTGAACTAGTTCACATGTTACCTGAACTAGTCCACCAGGTACGTGAACTAGTCCACCAGGTACCAGAACTAGTTCACAAGGTACCAGAACTAGTTCACCAGGTACCAGGACTAGTCTACCAGGTGCCAGAACTAGTTCACATGGTACCAGAACTAGTTCAACATGTACCAGAACTAGTCCACCAGGTATTTGAACTCGTTCACGTTTCCTGAACTAGTCCACCAGGTACCTGAACTAGTCCACCAGGTACCTGAACTAGTTAACGTTACGTGAACTAGTCCACCAGCTTCCAGAACTAGTTCACATGTTACCAGAACTCGTCGACCAGGTACCAGGACTAGTCCACCACGTACCAGAACTAGTTCACATGGTACCAAAACTAGTCTACCAAGTACCAGAACTAGTTCACATGGTACCAGAGCTAGTCCACCAAGTACCAGAACTAGTTCACATGGTACCAGAACTACTCCACCAGGTACTTCAACCAGTCCACCAGGAACCAGGACTAGTCTACCAGGTGCCAGAACTAGTTCAAATGGTACCTGAACTCATCCACCAGGTACCAGGACTAGTTCACATGGTACCAGCACTAGTCCACCAAGTACCAGAACGAGTTCACATGGTACCAGGACTAGTCTACCAGGTACCTGAACTAGTCCACCACGTACCTGAACTAGTCCACCAGATTCCTCGAACTACTCCATTAGGTACCAGGACTTGTCTACCAGGTGCCAGAACTAGTTCACATGGTACCAGAACTAGTTCAACATGTACCTGAACTAGTCCACCAGGTACCAGAACTAGTCTACCAGGTACCAGAACAAGTCCACCAGGTACCAGAACTAGTTCACATGGTACCAGAACTAGTTCACCAGGTACCAGAACTAGTCCATCAGGTACTTGTACTGGTCCACCAGGTACCTGAACTAGTTCACATGTTACCTGAACTAGTCCACCAGGTACGTGAACTAGTCCACCAGGTACCAGAACTAGTTCACAAGGTACCAGAACTAGTACACCAGGTACCTGAACTAGTCCACTAGGTACCAGAACTAGTTCACATGGTACCAGAACTAGTCCACCAGGTACAAGGACTAGTCTACCAGGTACCAGAACTAGTTCACATGGTACCAGAACTAGTCTACCAAGTACCAGAACTAGTTCACATGGTACCAGAGCTAGTTCACATGGTACCAGAACTACTCCACCAGGTACCAGAACTAGTTTACATGGTATCAGAACTAGTCCACCAAGTACCAAAACTAGTTTACATGGTACCAGAACTACTCCACCAGGTACTTCAACCAGTCCACCAGGAACCAGGACTAGTCTACCAGGTGCCAGAACTAGTTCACATGGTACCTGAACTCATCCACCAGGTACCAGGACTAGTCTACCAGGTACCAGAACTAGTTCACATGGTACCAGCACTAGTCCACCAAGTACCAGAACGAGTTCACATGGTACCAGGACTAGTCTACCAGGTACCTGAACTAGTCCACCACGTACCTGAACTAGTCCACCAGGTTCCTCGAACTACTCCATTAGGTACCAGGACTTGTCTACCAGGTGCCAGAACTAGTTCACATGGTACCAGGACTTGTCTACCAGGTGCCAGAACTAGTTCACATGGTACCAGAACTAGTTCAACATGTACCTGAACTAGTCTACCAGGTACCAGAACTAGTCCACCAGGTACCTGAACTAGTCCACCAGGTACCAGAACTAGTTCACATGGTACCAGAACTAGTCCACCAGGTACTTGAACTAGTCCACCAGGTAACAGAACTAGTTCAGATGGTACCAGAACTAGTCCACCAGGTACCAGAACAAGTTCACATGATACCAGAACTAGTCTACCAGGTACCAGAACTAGTTCACATGGTATCAGAACTAGTCCATCAGGTACCAGAACTAGTCCACCAGGTACCAGAACAAGTTCATATGATACCAGAACTAGTCCACCAGGTAACAGAACTAGTTCACATGGTACCTGAACTAGTCCACCAGGTACCAGAACTAGTTCACATGGTACCTGAACTAGTCCACCAGGTACCTGAACTAGTCCACCAGGTACCAGGACTAGTCTACCAGGTACCAGAACTAGTTCACATGGTACCAGAGCTAGTCCACCAAGTACCAGAACTAGTTCACATGGTACCAGAACTACTCCACCAGGTACCTGAACTAGTCCACCAGGTACCAGGACTAGTCTACCAGGTACCAGAACTAGTTCACATGGTACCAGAACTAGTCCACCAAGTACCAGAACGAGTTCACATGGTACCAGAACTAGTTCACATGGTACCTGAACTAGTCCACCAGGTACCAGGACTAGTCTACCAGGTACCTGAACTAGTCCACGACGTACCTGAACTAGTCCACCAGGTTCCTCGAACTAGTCCACCAGGTACCAGGACTTGTCTACCATGTTCCAGAACTAGTTCACATGGTACCTGAACTAGTTCACATGTTTCCTGAACTAGTCCACCAGGTACCAAAACTAGTCCACCAGGTACCTGAACTTGTTCACTAGGTACCAGAACTAGTTCACTTGGTACCAGAACTAGTCCACCAGGTACCTGAACTAGTTAACATGTTACGTGAACTAGTCCACCAGCTTCCAGAACTAGTTCACATGGTACCAGAACTAGTCCACCAGGTACCAGGATTAGTCCACCATATACCAGAACTAGTTCACATGGTAAGAGAACTAGTCCACCAGGTACCAGGTGTAGTTCACATGGTACCAGAACTAGTCCACCAGGTACCAGAACTAGTCCACCAGGTACCAGAACAAGTTCATATGGTACCAGAACTAGTCCACCAGGTACCTGAACGAGTCCACAGGTACCAGGAATAGTTGACATGATACCAGGACTAGTCCACCAGGTACCAGGACTAGTCCACCAGGTACCAGAACTAGTTCACATGGTACCAGAACTAGTCCACCAGGTACCAGGACTAGTCTACCAGGTGCCAGAACTAGTTCACATGGTACCAGAACTAGTTCAACATGTACCAGAACTAGTCCACCAGGTACTTGAACTCGTTCACGTTCCCTGAACAAGTCCACCAGGTACCTGAACTAGTCCACCAGGTACCTGAACTAGTTCACGTTACGTGAACTAGTCCACCAGCTTCCAGAACTAGTTCACATGTTACCAGAACTCGTCGACCAGGTACCAGGACTAGTCCACCACGTACCAGAACTAGTTCACATGGTACCTGAACTAGTCCACCAGGTACAAGGACTAGTCCACCAGGTACCAGAACAAGTTCACATGGTACCAGAACTAGTCCACCAGGTACCAGAACTAGTTTACATGGTACCAGAACAAGTTCACTAGGTACCTGAACTAGTCCACCAGGTACCAGAACTAGTTCACATGCTACCAGAACTAGTCCACCAGGTACCAGAACTAGTCCACCAAGTACCAGAACGAGTTCACATGGTACCATAACTAATCCACCAGGTACCTGAACTAGTCCACCAGGTACCAGGACTAGTCTACCAGGTGCCAGAACTACTTCACATGGTACCAGAACTAGTCCACCAGGTACCTGAACTAGTCCACCAGGTACCTGGACTAGTTCACATGGTATGTGAACTAGTCCACCAGGTACCTGAACTAATTCACATGTTACGTGAACTAGTCCACCAGCTTCCAGAACTAGTTCACATGGTACCAGAACTCGTCGACCAGGTACCAGGACTAGTCCACCACATACCAGAACAAGTTCACATGGTACCAGAACTAGTCCACCAAGTACCAGAACTAGTTCACATGGTACCTTAACTAGTCCACCAGGTACCTGAACTAGTCCACCAGGTACCTGGACTAGTTCACATGCTACGTGAACTAGTCCACCAGGTACCTGAACTAGTCCACCAGGTACCTGAACTAATTCACATGTTACGTGAACTGGTCCACCACACACCAGAACAAGTTCACATGGTACCTGAACTAGTCCACCAGGTACAAAGACTAGTCCACCAGGTACCAGAACTAGTTCACATGGTACCTTAACTAGTCCAACAGGTACCAGAACTAGTTCACATGGTACCAGAAATAGTCCACCAGGTGCCAGAACTACGTCATCTTTTCTTATTAGAATAATTTGATTTGAGTAGTGTTTAAGTTAATAAAAGGACTATGTGGTTAAATAACTAAAGTAAAATGATTAAAAGTAAGTATTTACTGTAGTTAAAGATAAACAAAAAGTTCCAGGTGATGTCATAAGTTGAAAATTATTATAGTTGGTTTAAAGTGATTGATATTAATACTTAACACTTAGTAAAACATGTTTATAATTTAATTAATAAATTAACAATGAATAAATAAGTAAATACATTAAATAAATAAATGCAATTCAATTGAGAAAACAAGTGTTTCCAAGTTTAAATAAATTTCAAACTAAGGATTTATAATAACTATTTATAAATTAAGTACATTTTAGGTTTGATTTTTAGTTGTGTATTAGTTTATTAGGTGAGTATAATTTGAGCATACTGTTTAATATTACAAAAACATTTAGTTTAAATCAGGAAAATGGATCAAGTTAACTAAAAATAACAGTGCTGGTAAATTTAGATTTTTTAATTTCAATGTAGAGATAAAAGCCCAGCATGAGAAAATTGTTAATTATGCTTTGATTGTAACTTTCCCTCTTCTTCCTTTGTCCAGGTTAACAACCTGTTTGACCTGCTGAACCAATGGACAGTTAAAATAAACTCTCAACCAAGCACAGAGTTGTTCTCAGCGTCCTCTGTCTTCCTCTCTGGTCCTTCAAGTTTGGCCGTGGTGTTACAAACACATACATACTTGACAGACACACAAATAATAAAATAAAATAAAATAAAGTCATTTCAAAATGATAAAAAAAACTTAAATCCTAGTTTAAGGAATGAAAATTCTTCATTACAATCATAGGGATTACAATTAGATAATGAATTGATGCATTTAGATGAACTTTTCCACAGCATTGTATTTTTTATCACCATGACAACTGATGAATTACTGTTTTAAAAAATATAGCAATTACAATCAGACACAGGAGATACTTTTACTTTCTGACCTTTTGTTAAACCATCAGGAGATATCCACTAATACACACAATGACATCACAAACACACAAAAAGGAAAACAAAATGCATACAATTACGAGAAAAGACATAAAACAACAAAAACATAGGACAAAAAAAAACTTCAAAAAAGCATGAAAGACAACACAAATACACAATATCTAAACAAAATACATAAAGTTACTATGAAACAACAAAAAATAGGACAACAAAAAATACTAAAATGACTAAAAATATGACAACTAAATAACACATAATTGAGGCAAAATGTCATTAAAAACATGCCAAAAATGATGTTTTTTAAAACTTAATATTAAAATAACAAAAAATTTCAGAAATATTATTTGAAAACCATATTGAGGAATATCCCTAAATTTGCAAGTAAATTTAAAATATTACAACACAAATATTATTTACTCACGTTATTCAGAAATATCTTTAAATTTGCAAGTTAATTGTTAATATTAAAATAACTAAAAACAAGCATTATTTACATACTTGATTTATGTATATAACGCAATAAGTAAATACATTTAAAATATTACAAAACATGCAGTGAATAATTAGGGGTATGAGTAACTAAATTAACAATAAATTAAAACAAACATAAAACAACAAAAACATAGGACAAAAAAACACAAAAATGACTTCAAAAACGCACGAAAGACAACACAAATACACAATATCAAAACAAAATACATAAAATTACAACAAAATATAGGACAACAAAAAAAAACAAAAATGACTAAAAATATGACAACTAAATAACACAAAATTGTGGCAAAATATCATTAAAAACATGCAAATTATGATGCTTTTTTTAAATTAATATTAAAATAATGACAAAAAATAGACAAATATTATTTGCATACTATATTGAGGAATATCACTGAATTTGCAAGTAAATTTAAAATATTACAATGCAGATATAATTTACTTACATCAACCAAGAATATCCTTAAATTTGCAAGTAAAATTACAATAATACAATGCAAATAATATTTACTTACTTTATTCAGGAATATCCTTCAATTTGCATGTAAAATTACTATAATACAACACAGATATTATTTACTAAATTTATTCAGAAATATCCTTAAATTTGTAAGTAAAATTACAATAATACAACGCCATAATTATTTACTTACGTTATTCAGAAATATCACTGATTTTGCAAATAAAATTACAATAATACAATGCAAATAATATTTACTTACTTTATTCAGGAATATCCTTAAATTTGCAAGTAAATTTGAAATATTACAATGCAAATATTATTTACTTACATCAATCAAGAATATTCTTAAATTTGCAAGTAAATCTACTATAATACAACGTAAATATTATTTACTAAATTTATTCAGAAATATCCTTAAAATTGCAAATAAATTTACAATAATACAGAGCAAATATTACTTACTTACGTTATTCAAAACGATCTTAAATTTGCAAGTAAATTTAAAATATTACAACGCAAGTATTATTTACTCACGTTATTCAGAAATATTCTTAAATTTGCAAGTAAATATGCAATATTAAAATAACTAAAAACAAGCATTATTTACCTACTTGATTTATGTATATAACACAATGAGTAAGTACATTTAAAATATTACAAAACATGCAGTGAATAATTAGAGGTATGAGTAACTAAATTCACAATAAATTAAAACAAACATAAAACAACAAAAATATAGGACAAAAAAACACAAAAATGACTTCAGAAATGCACGAAAGACAACATAAATACACAATATCAAAACAAAATACATAAAATTACAAAAAACCACAAAATATAGGACAACAAAAAAAACAAAAATGACTAAAAATATGACAACTAAATAACACAAAATTGTGGCAAAATGTCATTAAAAACATGCAAAATATGATGCTTTTTTAAGTAATATTAAAATAACGACAAAAAATACACAAATATTAATTGCACACTATATTGAAGAATATCACTGAATTTGCAAGTAAATTTAAAATATTACAACGCAAATATTATTTACTCATATCAATAAAGAATATTCTAAACTTTGCAAGTAAAATTACAATAATAAAATGCAAATAATATTTACTTACGTTATTCAGAAATATCCTTAAATTTGCAAGTGAAATTACTATAAAACAACGCATATATTATTTACTTACGTTATTCAGGACAATCCTTAAATTTGCAAGTAAATTTAAAATATTACAACGCAAGTATTATTTACTTAAGTTATTCAGAAATATTCTTAAATTTGCAAGTAAATTTAAGTATATAACACAATAAGTAAGTACATTTAAAATATTACAAAACATGCAGTGAATAATTAGGGGTATGAGTAACTAAATTCACAATAAATTAAAACAAACATAAAACAACAAAAACACAGGACAAAAAAACACAAAAATGACTTCAAAAATGCATGAAAGACCACACAAATACACAATATCAAAACAAAATACATAAAATTACAACAAAACAACAAAAGTTAGGTCAACAAAAATAACAAAAATGACTAAAAATATGACAACAACTAAATAACACAAAATTGTGGCAAAATGTCATTAAAAACGTGCAAAATATGATGCTTTTTTAATTAATATTAAAATAACGACAAAAATATTATTGCATACTACATTGAGGAATATCACTGACTTTGCAACTAAATTTAAAATATTACAACGCAAATATTATTTACTTACATCAATCAAGAATATCCTTAAATTTGCAAGTAAAATTACAATAATACAACACAAATATTATTTACTTATGTTATTCAGAAATATCACTGAATTTGCTATTAAAATTTCAATATTACAACACAAGTATTATTTACTTCATTCAGGAATTTTACAGAATTTGCAAAAAAAAATTGCATTATTTCAACACAAGCACTATTTACTAACTTAATTTAGGAATATTTTTGAAACTGCAAGTAAATATACAATATTAAAATAACTAAAAACCAGCATTATTTACCTACTTGATTTAAGTATATAACACATTAAGTAAATACATTTAAAATATTACAAAACATGCAGTGAATAATTAGGGGTATGAGTAACTAAATTCACCATAAATGAAAACAAGCAGTATTTACTCACTTGTTGCAGGAATATCACTGAATGAGTCGTTAAAATGTAGAAAATGACAAGAAAGTCATTTTGGTCACAAACCTTGTTCACTGAGGACATCTACTGGTCAATCTTTACGGGGTGTTTTAAGGATATTAAAGCTACTTTAGTCGTTTAGTGCTGTTATCTAGATTCTGCACCGCTTTCATCTCAGCCTGAGTTACCATGACTACCTGTCAAACATTGAGCTGTTCTACAAAGCTGCATTTAATGACTAAATGTGTACACTGACACAAAAAGAGGTGCTTGTGTTCAAAAATAACTCATTAATAACTATAATAAAGACAACAATGTCCTTCTAAAAGCGTGGCGTAGTGTTTGATACATTTATAATGCACACTAATGGCTACAAAAATAGGGAAATATATGTTTTACACGGTAAACACTGCTTTCAGTTCAATAAAGATAAACTAGCATCAACTACTGCACAAGACAAGACATAAAGACACTTTTAAATGATGCTACACGACCAGAACACGGTAAAAACTCACTGTGACACACAACGCTCACTGGGGACATCTGCTGGTCAAAATGTACGGTGACATTTACAGATAGAAACTCCAGGTTCTGAATCTCTACTAAAGGAAGTCTTCTGAGCAGACTGTCATCTTGTCTTTCATGTGCTCACACGTCACAGCTCGTGGCCGTTTGCGTTCTTCAAGATGTTACGTCATGACGTGCGTTATGCTGCGTTCAATGAACCTCGGAAACTGTCAACTCTGATCCAGGTGCAGCAGGTCAAAAAAAAAAAAAAAAACATGGCTGACCTGGACAGTATTTACCATAAAGAACAAACTGTTTGTTTGAGTAATTAAAAATATGATTTTACAGAATAGTAATTATTATATTGGTGCAATAAAGCATGACAAAGACACAAAAATAATAAAATAAAATAAAATGAAGTCATTTTAAAATGATTACAAAAAAACAAACTTAAATCCGAGTTTGAAGAATTAAAATTCTTCATTACAATCATAGATATTACAGTTAGATAATGAATTGATGACAAAAACGCATGAAAGACAACACAAATACACAATATCTAAACAAAATACATAAAGATACAACAAAACAAAATATAGGACAACAAAAATGACTAATAATATGACAACAAAAATGACTAATAATATGACAACAACTAAATAACACAAATTTGTGGCAAAATTTCATTAAAAACATGCAAAATATGATGCGTTTTTACTTAATATTAAAATAACAAAAAAAAAAAATTCACACGTCATAACGTGTTTTATGCTGCGTTCCATGAACCTCGGAAACTGTCTTTTCTGATCCAGGTGCAGCAGGTCCAAAAAAAAAAAAACATGGCTGACCTGGACAGTATTTACCATAAAGGAAAAACTGTTTGTTTGTGTAATTAAAAATATGATTTTACACAATAGTAGTTATTATATTGGTGCAATAAAGCTAGTAGGAAATTTCAACAAGGCATTAAAAATGATTCACGTTGTAATAAGGCATTAAAGCATGACAAAGGCACACAAATAATAAAATAAAATAAAATGAAGTCATTTCGAAATGATTAAAAAATAAAAAACTTAAATCCTAGTTTAAGGAATTAAAATTCTTCATTACAATCATAGAGATTACAATTAGATAATGAATTGATACATTTAGATGCACTTTTCCACAGCATTGTAATTTTTTCTCACCATGACCACTGATAGTGTTGTGGTAGTCGAGACCGGTCTTCGTCTCGTCTCGGACTCTGAAGCATTTTGACTCGGTCTTGTCTCAGACTTGGGCTGCCCGGACTCGGGATTTTCCGTCAAGACCGTTTGAGACCAACCTTCCTTAATGTGACTGAGTGACATGTGTGACACATTAATTGTGAATTTATCAGTAGCAGTAGTAGTTTTAATATTTTAGTTAATTTTTTGCAGCACCTTTTTTGTCCAGAATGTTATTTTACTGTCGAACCTTGTCATAATTTTATTTAATTATATATTTTTTTTAAATTGAAAAAAAAAATGTTTATGGTCTTGGTCTCAGTCTCGGCTTGTCTCGGTCTTGGTCTTGACTCGGTCTCGGCTTCCGAAAGTCTTGGTCTTGTCTTAGTCTCGGCCCATTCTGGTCTCGGGCAAGTCTTGGTGTCGAATAGTGTGGTCTTGAACACAACACTAACCACTGATGAACTACTGTTTTAAAAAATATAACAATTACAATCAGACGCAGGAGTTACTTTTACTTTCTGACCTTTTGTTAAACCATCAGGAGACATCCACTAATACACACAATGACATCACAAACGCACAAAAAGGAAAACAAAAAGCATACAATTATGAGAAAAGACATAAAACAACAAAAACATACGCCAAAAAAAACACAAAAAGACAACACAAATACACAATATCTAAACAAAATACATAAAAGTACAACAAAACAAAAATTACTCTAAAAATATGACAACTAAATAACACAAAATTGTACATATTGTTTACTTACTTTATTGAGAAATATCCTCAAATTTGCAAGTAAAATTACAATAATATAACGCAAGTATTAATTACTTACGTTATTCAGGAATATCACTGAATTTGCATGTAAAATTACAATAATACATCGCAAATATTATTTACTTACTTTATTCAGAATTATCCTCAAATTTGCAAGTAAAATTACAATAATATAACGCAAGTATCACGACTATGGCATAATTATCATGGTAATTGTAATATTAAAATATCTGATGCTGTTGTATTTCTAATCAATGACATTGACATTGTAAATGTCCTGTCAATTACAATTGAACGCAAAACTGGGGAACCATGTTACAGTTCTATGTACAGTTCTACACATCTGTAATTAACAATTATTCAAAAATATTTAATATCACAAAAAATGTTGGTCACTGTAATTGTAAATTAATTGTGATTGAAAACGTAATTGTAACTGAAAAATGTAATTGAGCCCAACCCTGAATCAGGGGTTCTGAACTGGTCTCACCCTGGAACCCACATTTTACCACAGTCAGTTAGTTTTTCAAAAATAGCATCTGAAAACACACATATATATAGAACATTTTTAAATATAAATCTATATCATGTGCAGCATGCATTTCATAGAATGTCTGTCAAAAAATGTTTCTTTCAAATTAAGAGACAAGTCCAAATGAGAGACATTAGGTATTTATTTATTTTTGACTAGCTGTCTGTGACCCAACCAGTACAGGTTCAAGACCCACTTTGAGCTCCGACCCACCAGTTGAGAATCGCTGACGTAGATTACCCAGTGTTTACCAGTTATATAAATAAAGAGATTTTTCAAGCCTTTTTCTTTATCTACAAACCTTTTCAAAATAAAATAGTACCATGCTGACTTTGTGAAAAATAGTAAATAACACAGTTTAAATAAATCCAGTGATGTTTGGTTGAACCTGAGGAATTATTTGTATTTTATTTTTTATTGACAGATGTTTTAACTTATTTTGAAAAACAACAGGTTTTGTCGCTGGGTGGCGCTGCTTTATATACTTGGGTTGGACGGACACGCCTCCGTTTCTTCTTCTCCGCTTTTCTCCAAGTTTGGAGCAAACATTCCTTTACACAGGTGGTCATGATGATGTAGCTCAGCCTTCATCATCATCATCATCATCATCATCATCATCATCACTGTCCGTCTCACTCAGCTTCACTTCCCTCCATAATATTTCTTCTTCTAGTTTAACGGTAGTCATCATCCAGCTCTGTCCGTCCTCCATTTCACTGCTTTGTTCCTGACTCTAGCTGGTTGCCAGATACAAACGACGATTCCCCGCATGAAATATGTTGAATATCCACAGAAACGCCCCAAAAACCATCCGTTCATCATCTAAATAAAACATAAATATCACCTTTAATCTACGTTAAACTGTTTGATCACTAAGTTAGTTATTTTATAATCTCACAATCAGCGGGAAAATACTCAACCTGGCAACCACTCAACTGTTGCGCTGACGTCACAACCAACTTTTTATAAACTTTATGACAAACCAGTCAGAATAAATGTGTTTAATGGTGATAAAAGAGTGAATAAAGTAGTTACAGCCTGAAGGATTTGGTCTGTGGATGATTTAATGGATTTTAGAGGAAATTTGTTGAGTATAAATTAATTTATGATTAAATTATGATGGTTTGTTCTCTGAAACTATAGAAAAATATCTAATGAATGAATATCTGATCAAACGCTTCACTTTGACTTTATTTAATACAAAAATACAAAGACGTTTTACTTTAGGAACGACACGTCTGGGATCTTTCCCACCGTCTGAAACAGAAACAGTTGCTACTTTAGACATCAGCACATTTAAACCATGACGTAGATTGTTTAGTGTCGTGTCACCTTTAACTGAGTGAAGATATGTGCTGCTTTGTTCAAGTCCCACTTGTTGTCCTGCAAACACCTGCAACACACAGACAGTGTTTACCAGTGAGCTGTGACATTCATCCTAGTCTGGTAGACGTCATTAGGAGAGGACACCTACTTCAGGGACCATTCCAGGTTCATGTCTGACTTCAGGGAGAAGGTGCTGAGCATCTCCTGCTGTGGGGCAGTGAGGGTGGGCACTGGGCTGGAGGAAGGGGGCGGGGCACAAAAGCTCTGCTGATCTGCTCCGTTGTAGCCATTCTGATGAAGAGCTGGTCGTTGATGATGCACAAACTGTTCAAGTATGAACGAGGACCACAGGGTTCAAAGGTTAGAGACTTTCTATGGTGTGAATATTACAGTAATATAGGTCACACCAAGGCTGTGTCCCTATAGTCCCTCCTATCTCCTTTCCTATCCACTGTCCTTTAACACCTGGAAGTGTTTAAGTGGTGGTTGTGATAAAAGAGCATTTTCTGAGGAAAGGAGGCGTGGCCGTAGGATTATTACATCACCTAGTGGAAGTGCGTCTGATCGTCAAAACAAACGTGATCACCTTTTCCTAACTCCTCTCCTAACACCTTTCCTTAACTCCATGACATCTTCCACAGGGTTAAGGAAAAGTGGATAGGAAAGGAGATAGGAGGGACTATTCAGACACAGCCTAAGCCTTAGTTCATCTTTAGTTTGACTGTGAGCAGGGTTTGGGGTCAATTACATTTTTCAGTTACAATTACATCTTCAATTACTCATGTTCAATCATGATGACAGTTACATTTTATCCAATTACAATGATTTTTTTTGTCCTCTGAAAGTCAGTTACAATTACATTCTCAATTACTAAAGTCCAATTACAATTAAACACAATTACTGATCCTGAAATAAATAACCTAATAAAAGTTAACACTAATACACTAAATATCTATCATCTCATTTATTTCCTATCTATTAGAAATAAGCTTCCTAATAAATGAAAATATAGGTTTTAATATTTTTAAAATGATAAAATGTGTGAAAGTTTGATATGAAACATATTGTTAACTACATATGTATAGAACTGTACATATAGAACTGTAACATGGTTTACCAGTTTAGCCTTAAATTATAATTGACAATTTTTATAGAATTTTCATGGCAATTACAATTAAATTGTCAATTATCTGAACTCAATTACAATCTAATTACAATTATGACAGCAACAGATTTTTTAAAATTACAATTATGCTATAATTGTAATTAATGATCAATTAAGCAATTATAATTAAATTGTTGCTACAATACAAACAGATGTTGGTTTGATATATTTATTAAAGTTGTTTGTTATTATTATCATTATTATTATTATTGATATGAGAAATAAATATGGTAATAACTGGAATATTTTGAGATTATATTATTTAATATTTACTACCACACAAAAGTAATAAAAAGTGGTATCGTTGAGTACCGATACTGATTTACGAGTAATGAGTATGGGTTTAAATGTGAAAGGTGCCCATCCCTAGTAATCTCTACAATAACAATGGTTGTTGTGTAAAAACATTATTGTTTATCATTTTATTTTATGGACAAATAAATATACATTAGGTAAATATAGGAATACACAGAAAACACATGTGGTGAAACAGTATTTACTGTTTGTTCATTCCAGTCATACTAGTGGAGGCAAGCATTATCTGAAGCTACAGCTGATAATGAGCACTTTGGTTTTACGTGTGTAACCTACCCAGAATCCACTGCTGGAACTGTGATGAAAACCTTGTAGATTCTTTAGATTTATCATCTACAACAACTGAAAAAGCCAGGAAAGCGTTAGTGAGAATAGATGAGTTGCAGTGGATCTTCTTAAAACCATGACGACTAAGATACTGACCTTCTTTGAAGACTCCGCCCACTGTGAATGACAGCAGCGTATTCTGTGAAAACAAAGCAGTTTGGCTGAGAGTGAACAACACAAATGATGTAACTCAGTGTGTGACAGATCAGACGTGAACTCACTGTGTAGGCGTTTACGTCCACGGTGAAAGAGATGATGTCATGCTGGGTTTATGGCAGCTCGTTGAGGAACGTCACCACATTCAGTCGTGTGTGCGTCAGCAGATGGAAACGCATCACTAGGACAGTTAAAAAACAAGACAAACATCAGGTGGGCTCCATCATTACTAGGGTTGGGTATCGGTTACTACTCGCTACTTTTTCAACACTTCTGGTGCTTAATCATTATTTTAAACTAACTTCAAAATATCAAAATGACCTTTTATTTCCAGAGTCAAATTTAACACATTGAACTCAAAACAACAAATAAACTATTATTAGATAAACTTAACATCAGCGTTTCCCACACATTCATTTATTTATGGTGGATAATGTCACACACCTTCTTTCAGGCCGTGTTTTGTGTATGTGCTACGGTTAGAAATGAGGTCATTGATCAACGATCTGAGCAGCGACAACAACGTCATGTGTGTCAAGTAATGTGTGACACCGACATCTTTGTTCTTATTGGGCCCGCTTACTAGCGTTTCCATGGGAACTGGTCCCATTCTCGTTCCAGGTTTCGGCACCAAACCCTAATCATTACAAGTCATACGTTGTAATGAAACAACACAATTCTGAAGATCTTAAATATTTAAACCACATTTTAAGTAATAATAATAATACATTATGAAACCAACTGTAATCAATGAATAATAATTCTAACCACTAAAAATGTAAACTGTATATAAAAGTATCACCTGGTGCTTCCAGCCTGTTAACCCAGTAACACAAACCATTTAGATTGTGTTTTAAAAAGCAGTGATTGATAAATACTTCCACTATATAAAACAACACATTCACAATCCAAGGTGTTTCCTTTGAGATGTCAAAGGAAGTGGTCAACATTGTGAATAATCTAAGGCCAAAAGATGTGGTGTGGTTACCTGTGTCTGTGTGAATACTGTTCAGATCCAAAGCTTGTTGTGATCCATCAAAACGTTTAGACATACATTGCTAGAAAAGAGAAAAAAACATCTTTAAAACAGTTTAAAAACATTCTTTTAAATCAGGGATGATCATAGTTAACTATTTAACCATTAACAGACAACAACTTTGACCAATTAATGCTAACATATTACTTTCTGCAAGTCCTAAAAAATAAGATGTACTATTGTATGTACTATTTTACATGGATATTAACATTTGGCTATGGTGTTATTATTTAAAATAACTCAAAGTGTCCAGTAAATTCCTATACATCATTCTAATAATAAATGTTAAAGAAAGAAAGAAAGAAAGAAAGAAAGAAAGAAAGAAAGAAAGAAAGAAGCATTGCTAGAAAAGAGAAAAAAACATCTTTAAAACAGTTTAAAAACATTCTTTTAAATCAGGGATGATCATAGTTAACTATTTAACCTTTAACAGACAACAACTTTGACCAATTAAAGCTCTTATTAAATAAATATTAGCTCTAGTCCAGATGGCCATCCTTGACTATTGTAGGAAATTTAAATTATAAACTCAGATCTGCTTTTTTTTGATGATGTGGACATAGACTAGTTTTTAATTCACTCTCCATGTTTAAAAAAGGCGTCATAACTTGTTTTTTTCTCTCCATACACTTATGTGTATAGTAATTACAGGTAATTACCTGTAATTACCATACACTTATGTGTATGTAA
Source organism: Gouania willdenowi (assembly GCF_900634775.1). Taxonomy (NCBI): domain Eukaryota; kingdom Metazoa; phylum Chordata; class Actinopteri; order Blenniiformes; family Gobiesocidae; genus Gouania; species Gouania willdenowi. The sequence continues at coordinate 875,825 of NW_021145033.1, read as the reverse complement.
TTACAGGTAATTACCTGTTTAAAGGATGATGTATCATGCCTTATATTACACTTTATATGATTAAAAATGTTATTTAAGCATTGGATTGACACCTCAAGTTAAATGTTGTTTGTATTTAATGAGCAGAGAAATGTTGCACTAAGTGTTCTACTAAATAAATGGAGAGTAAAGTTATTCGTCTGGTCTTTTTCTTTTTTTCTGCTGATCAGAAAAATGATCTGATCCGTGAATCAAAACCGTGATACGATCAGAACCGTTCGTTTTTGGATCCGTTGCACCACTACTAGTCAGCATGTCAGCATTACAGACACCAAAGAATTATTAAGTGCTTAAACAGGTCAGAAATACGCTCCGTAATATCACCCAGGCCTAATGTAACCAAAGCAGTAACGTTTTATCTTATAAAGGATATGATTGTATAAACTGTGTGAAATGAGGCGTTTAAACACTGTTTAAAGTAGGATTTTATTATTATGAGTGTGTTACTCAATAACAAACAAATCACTAGACTGATATGATGCCTTGTTATGTAGCAAGTGATGCTAATGCTACACCACTTTAGTTAAACAAAGTAAAAAGACTGAGACTAAAATAACTTTTTTTTAAAAACATGAACATTATAAATTCAGTTAATCACATGAAAGTACATTATCTTACTAAGGGTTATATTAAAAGCTCATTTACAATACATTTCAATGTCCAGTACAAACAATGACAAATTAAGTCAAAATAGAATGCAATTCTATATTTATTCATCTTTTGTTATCCAAAACCATATGTAATTGCTGCTTATTACATTTCCAGATGACTGATTGTAATACCAGAAATTTACACATACTGCAGCTTTAATGTGCTATAGGTTTCTATGTAAATAGCACAAAACTCAGTTACTCTCCTGTGCCTCTAGCTATGGCTGGACAAAAAAAATCGATTTAATCGATTCATCGAATTTGTAGATAAGAACGACTTTTATTTAGCAAATTTTAGTTAAAAAAAATTATTTATTATTTATTTGTTTGTTTACCCTTTGAGTAGGCTGTGTGTGTGTGCCAGATGTTTAATTTTTTTGTCGGGGAGTAGATTAGAACAGCACCGCTCAATCCACCACTTTGTATCCCTGTCTTTATATTATATTTGTATTTTTTGGCACTTAAAATATTTGTACATTATGTACATTATATTAAGAATTGGAAAAACTGTAATTAAAACTTTTGATCCACTAACTTAATGAGTTAAAAACATGTTTAACTCATTTAGAAAATGTGAAAGCAGCTTTAAATATTTACTTTTGTGAACGAAAAATGTAGTTGTACAAAAATAACACTTTTCTTCATCACAAAATTATTCTGAAAACCAGAATCCAGACCAAAAATGTAATCCTGTAATGAAATCTGTACCATATTTGTGTGCTTATGTTACGGGCCCCGGCTGGCACGGTGTCCACGTTAACAAATAGAATGTCTGTAAAGTACATGTAGAGTATAAGAGTAGGAACCACGCTGCACAATCGTCTTTTCCCAGATTGCGTATATTAATTCTCTCTTTGAAGCTCATTTACAATAATACAGTTCAGTGCTTTCAATATCCAGTACAAACAATGATGAATTAAATCAGAATAAAGTGCAATTCCATGTTCACTCATCTTTTGTTATCCAAAACCATATGTAACAACTGCTTATTATATTTCCAGATGACTTATTGTAACAACAGAAATTGACACATACTGCAGCTTTAATGTGCTATAGGTTTCCATGTAAATAGTGCAAAATTCAGTTACCCTTCGGTGCCTCTAGCTACATATATTAAAGGTATTGTAGACGATGTTTAGCTTCCGGGTGGATCATCAAGACTATTGGTCCTCCTAATTGTCAATCATGTTTACTAAAGGCCGTCGTACGTGCTCGTGCCCGGTGCGCACCGGGTCCTTTGAAAATAGATTTTCACTTACCGGTGGAGAGTCTGACATAGTGGGAAAAGTGCAAATCTTCTTTTGTAAGGTAAGCTTGTATGACCGATGTCCACACCAACTTGTAAACAGAGCTGTGCACGAGGACAACGGGGCTCGTGCACGCTCTCCCGCACACGTAGGCGTGTTGCGCATGCGCGTTTTTTTTTTTTTTTTTTTTTTTTTTTCAAAATGTGGAGAAGGCGTTTCTTTTTTTAAACATCGTCCACAATACCTTTAACTATAGCGGGAATTACACTAAATATCGCGATACTACCGTGGTGAGGCGGCTCGGCTCTACCGCTGTTAAAGTCTATAAAACTGACATCACAAGTTGCACAACTTATCAAAACAAAGTGACTTATAAAGTAATACAAAGCCTAAAGCTTTCATTAACAGTTGTTTTAAACCAAGCACTAACCTGTAAAGTACATGTAGAGTGTTAGAGTAGGAACCACGATACACACTCGTCTTCTCCCAGATTACGTATGAGCGGAAACAGGAAGTGAGTCCACACTAATGTCTTCTTCTTCTTCTTCTTCTAATGGTTTCCGGCAGGCTGTACACTAAAAGAAGCGTAATGCTGCCCTCTTCTGTTCACTTAGAGTCACTCCATTTTAGATTCTCAAATAGAGGTTGGAAGATTGAAGATATCTCACGACTGCCTTATCTATTAAAATCGACTCTGTTCTTGATGCAAATATTGACTTTATTGAAAACACTGTCAGCCCAAGAGCTGAAAGTTCTTTAAATAACGTTCCCCTTTCAACAGAATAACATCCACAGGCCAATAGAACGTGGGAAATAGTCTCAAGTTGACCACACTGACATAATCCATCCGGATGTTTGCCTATTCGATTTAAAAATGCAGCTAGTCCACAATGCCCCAGTCTTAATCTGGTTATCTTAACTTGATTTGATCGGCAAGTTGCCCACAGGAGTCTAGTGCCCTGCACACAAGGTTGACACTTAAAATAATGCCTCCCTCTAGACTCATTCTCCCACTCCCTTTGCCATTGCTGATACACAGTAGCTTTGAAAACACTGACACACTCAGCCTTCCCCAATCGGACCACATATTCAATTTCCGTCTCGAGAAGAGCCTTCTTTGCTAGCCTATCAGCAGCTTCATTCCCCACAATACCTGCATGAGATGGGATCCAGGAAAAAACAATACTAGACCCCATCAACTCTATCCGGTGAAGGCAACACAAAATCTCTACCACAGTATCTATCCTAGCCCCGGAGGGATGGTCAGAAATTGCCTGCAAGGCAGCCATGGAATCCGAATATATATACGACATCTCAGGTTTATTTCGTTCAATCCAATCTAAAGCCCACCTAATGGCTAACAACTCAGTCGTGAACACAGATACATAATCAGATACACGCATACTTTTCCCAATTTCATAATTCATAATGTAGACTCCAAGACCGGCTTTTCCTGATCTCGGATCCTTAGACCCATCTGTAAAAATGTGACAGGCCGTTTCTTTATTTAGAGCCACAAATTCATTTACTTGGCCACAAACAAAACTCTTATCCAGCCCCAGCATGCCCAATTGAACGTCCGGCTCTGGCAAAAGCCAGAATGGGACAGGGGACCACATTAACTCAGCAACACTCCCGTTCTCCAAACCCACGTTACCAGCCAGCTGACAAATATGTCTCAAAAAATGCGCTTTTCCCTCCCTTTTTGCAAACTCCCAACAATCCTCCAAGAGGCAGTTGGCCGCAGATTTATGCTGCAGTCCTGCTAGTCTGGCCCAGTACTGGAGCCCCAGCTTCTGCCTTCTAATTTTTAAAGATGTTTCCCCCATTTCAACCAACAGTGCAGGTATGGGTGTGGTTCTAAAAGCTCCACTGCACACTCTTAAGGCTTTTGCTTGAACTCTGTCCAGCTTTTGTAACACAGTTTTTGCCGCAGCTCCAAATACAAAACAACCATAATCTCATGCAGATCTTATCATTGCTCTATAAATCATAATCAGAGTTGACCTATCTGCTCCCCAGTCACTGCCAGCCAAATTACGAAGTACATTTACAACTTTTTCACACTTACCAACAGTCTTTTCAATATGCGTATTCCATGTTAGCCTCTCATCCATCCACATTCCGAGAAATTTAAACACTTTTACCTTTTCTAATTGGTTTCCATATAAATACAAAGTCATTTGTGGAATTTTCTTTTTCAGGCCAAAGATCATGTACTTACTTTTAGATGCTGAAATCCTAAAACCCCACATTTTTGCCCAGTGTACTACTTGATCCAGGGCTACCTGGGTTTGCTTGATTAAGTATTCTGTATTTTTACCCCTACGCCAAATAGCGCCATCGTCTGCAAACAGGGATTTTCCAAAACCTGGATTAACACCCTGAAAAATGCCATTTATCATTACATTAAATAAAACAGGGCTAATTACAGATCCTTGAGGCGTATTGTTCTACCATTAAGGAACTCTTTAATCCATACAAACATTCTTCCCCTAATGCCAGCATCGAAAATTTTAAAACTAATAATATTCTGCCATGATATTTTAAATGGAAACAACCGTAAGACATTTTGAAAATATTGTTATAGTATAAATGTAAATATTTAACTGTTTTGTGGTGTGTTTAAATGTTAATTGCAAAAAATTACCTAAAAAACCCCTGATTTAGACGTTCACACTAGTAACATGCTTGTCAAGATGGATTCATCCATATACCAGCAGCAAATAACACGTTAAGAAAATACTTATAGATACTAAAATAATATGATTATACTAATAGAAAATAAAACTAATAATAATAATAATAATAATGATAAAAGTTATTTATATTTGGTTTAAAAATTTAACACACTCCTTCAACTGGCAATGTTTGTTATTTCAATGATCAGATTTTTTAAAATTTTCTTAAAGGAACAACACACATTCATAAACGTTTCAGTAAAAATGTGATCGATAATTAATTAGAATTATGGCGTAATTATAATGGTAATTGTAATTTTAAAAATCTGTTGCTGTTGTAATTCCAATCAAATTGTAATTGGGTTCAGATAATTGACATTGTAATTGTAATTGGCATGAAAATTCTATAAAAATTGTCAATTACAATTGAACGCAAAACTGGGGAACCATGTTACAGTTCTATGTACAGTTCTACACATCTGTAATTAACAATTATTCAATTATATTTCAAATCACAAAACTGCTGGTCACTGTAATAGTAAATTAATTGTAATTGAAAACGTAATTGCAACTGAAAAATGTTGAAAGGTTCTCAACTGGTCTCACCCTGGGACCCACATTTTACCACAGTCAATAAATCGTGACCCACTTTTTTTTTTTTTTTTTTAGAATTCAACCAAACAAATTTAGTTTTTCAAAAATAGCCGCTGAAAACACACATATGTAAAAAAAATTAAATCTAAATCTATATCATGTGCAACATGCATTTTACAGAATGCCTGTCAAAAAAAGGTTCTTTCAAATTAAGAGACAAGTCCAAATGAGAGACATTATGTATTTATTTATTTATGTTTGACTAGCGGTCTGCGACCCAACCAGTACATGTTCAAGACCTACTTTCCAGACCCACCAGTTGAGAATAGCTGACGTATCTTAACCAGTTATATAAATAAAAAGATTTTTTATTTATCTACAAAACTTTTCAAAATAAAATAGTAATATGCTGACTTTGTGATAAATAGTAAATAACACTGTTTAAATAAATCCAGTGATGTTTGGTTGAACCTGAGGAATTATTTACATTTTATTTTTTATTGACAGATGTTTTAACTTATTTTGAAAAACACCAGGTTTTGCCGCTGGGTGGCGCTGATTTATATACTTGGGTTGGACGGACACGCCTCCGTTTCTTCTTCTCCACTTTTCTCCAAGCGTGGAGCAAACATTCCTTTACACAGGTGGTCGTGATGACGTAGCTCAGCCTTCATCATCATCATCATCATCGTCTCACTCAGCTTCACTTCCCTCCATAATATTTCTTCTTCTTCTTCTAGTTTAACGGTAGTCATCATCCAGCTCTGTCCGTCCTCCATTTCACTGCTTTGTTCCTGACTCTAGCTGGTTGCCAGATACAACCGACGATTCCCCGCATGAAATATGTTGAATATCCACAGAAACGCCCCAAAAACTATCCGTTTATCATCCAAATAAAACATAAATATCACCTTTAACCAACGTTAAACTGTTTGATGACTAAGTTAGTTATTTTATAATCTCACAATCAGCGGGAAAATACTCAACCTGGCAACCACTCAACTTTTGCGCTGACGTCACAACTAACTTTTTTATAAACTTTATGACAAACCAGTCAGAATAAATGTGTTTAATGGTGATTTAAGAGTGAATAAAGTAGTTACAGCCTGAAGGATTTGGTCTGTGGATGATTTAATGGATTTCAGAGGAAATTTGTTGAGTATAAATTAATTTATGATTAAATTATGATGGTTTGTTCTCTGAAACTATAAAAAAAGATCTAATTAATACATATTTAATGAGCAGTGAGAGTAAAGTCACTATAGATCACATTAAATCCACAGTTGCTTTTACTTTATTTGAAAAAAAAAAAAATGTTTTTTAAAAAAGAGAAAAATGATTTAAGCAGACATTGAACCATAATGTTTTTCTTCTTCCTTTGAAAATAAATTATATTTTAAAAGTTATTAGCTCCGATTTTTGTGGAAAATATTCGGAAAACAGTTTAAAAAATATAATTCAAAAAACGGATTTAAATTTTTTAAAAAATCAGAAAAAGAATTAAATAATCATTTGGAAAACTGATTTAAAAAAAAATTATTTGAAAAAAAGATTTTTTTTTTTTTTTACTGACTACAATCCTCCTTCGTAATCTATCAAAAACACTCACTACCAACAGTATTCAGGTCAAATATCTGATAAAACGCTTCACATGAGTTCACTTTGACTTTATTTAAAGGGGACATAACATGGTTTTAAATCCTTCCTTTTTACATATAAATCATACAGTTGTGGTCTATATAAAGCGGAACTGCACTGCTTGGGTCTGAATTCCTCATTATTATAGCTCCACCCCTTTTCTGATGTGCTTCTAAGAGCAACTCGTTTTGGTGTGGTCTCTTTAAATGCAAATGAGACACTTCATACCCCGCCCCCTCTCCAGGTTCAACTCCACCCTGCTCAGCCATTTTTGTAGTTTGATAGAAGAGATACGGCTATGTAGCGGCGCAGAAAAAGTTTATTCACACGTTATTTACACAATGTCAACAACGTTAGACTTGTCCATCCAGCCTTACATGTTCCAGCCAGAGTCTGACCCAGTGGAGCGAGATGAAAATGAAGATGATGAACCTGCAGAACCCTAACAAGTGAGCTAACACAAGCACCGAGCTAACGCTAGCGCCAAGCTAACGTCACAAAATGCATTTTAATACAGTCTTTTCAGAGACAAAAAACGTCAAAATGAAATGACTAATGAAAACTTTAGACTTAAATTAAATCACGTAGGCCATATCATCAAGGATCTAAAACGAGCACACAGCACTAATATATGAAGACGGTGCAACTGCTAATGCTAACAAAACAATGACAGGGACGTCTTATCATCACACTTTTTAGCGTTATTTACAGCTTACTGAAGTGCTCTGTTCGTCGTCTCCAAAGATAGAAGGAATTGAACCCTCAATCAGACAAAGTCTTTCTGTAAATCCTTCTTTATACTGGTGGAGGTTGATGAAGCAGTTATCATTGAAGTGCTTCACACACACAAAAATGACCTTATCCACAGATGTGGTACATTTCTATAAAAAATAAAACTCAACCAGACACTTTGAAAAGGTTCTGATGCTGGGAGACGGTGTAATGAAGCGTGTGGGTTACTACATCCAACAACCCAACATTTTGACTTATCCTCTCGTAACTTCTGCATCCTGGAGCTTGGACTACAAAATAAAAGCGAGAAATAAAAATGGTGGATTGCTCGAAGTGTTGGGCCTGGAGTCGATGTCCTAATTTGGCAGTTCTGCTGACGTTATTGTTCAAAAAACATAATAGAGAATCGAAAAATCGAAACAGATTGAAAAATATGACCAAAACAGAATATAAAGATATCAACGGAGGACCTGAAGAGATTAATTTGAACTTTTCTGTGCTTCTAAACAATCTAAATATACAACAAAATGCATTTAAGGGCTAAAAAAGTGGATTTAGCATCATATGTCCCCTTTAATACAAAAATACAAAGACGTTTTACTTTAGGAACGACACGTCTGGGATCTTTCTCGCCGTCTGAAACAGAAACAGTTGCTACTTTAGACATCAGCACATTTAAACCATGACGTAGATTGTTTAGAGTCGTGTCACCTTTAACTGAGTGAAGATATGTGCTGCTTTGTTCAAGTCCCACTTGTTGTCCTGCAAACACCTGCAACACACACACAGTGTTTACCAGTGAGCTGTGACATTCATCCTAGTCTGGTAGACGTCATTAGGAGAGGACACCTACTTCAGGGACCATTCCAGGTTCATGTCTGACTTCAGGGAGAAGGTGCTGAGCATCTCCTGCTGTGGGGCAGTGAGGGTGGGCACTGGGCTGGAGGAAGGGGGCGGGGCACAAAAGCTCTGCTGATCTGCTCCGTTGTAGCCATTCTAATGAAGAGCTGGTCGTTGATGATGCACAAACTGTTCAAGTATGAACGAGGACCACAGGGTTCAAAGGTTAGAGACTTTCTATGGTGTTAATATTACAGTAATGTAGGTCACACCAAGGCTGTGTCCCTATAGTCCCTCCTATCTCCTTTCCTATCCACTGTCCTTTAACACCCGGAAGTGTTTAAGTGGTGGTTGTGATAAAAGAGCGTTTTCTGAGGAAAGGAGGCGTGGCCGTAGGATTATTACATCACCTAGTGGAAGTGCGTCTGATCGTCAAAACAAACGTGATCACCTTTTCCTAACTCCTCTCCTAACACCTTTCCTTAAGTCCATGACATCTTCCACAGGGTTAAGGAAAAGTGGATAGGAAAGGAGATAGGAGGGACTATTCAAACACAGCCTAAGCCTTAGTTCATCTTTAGTTTGACTGTGAGCAGGGTTTGGGGTCAATTACATTATTCAGTTACAATTACATCTTCAATTACTCATGTTCAATCATGATGACAGTTACATTTTATCCAATTACAATGATTTTTTTGTCCTCTGAAAGTCAGTTACAATTACATTCTCAATTACTAAAGTCCAATTACAATTAAACACAATTACTGATCCTGAAATAAATAACCTAATAAAAGTTAACACTCATACACTAAATATCTATCATATCATTTATTTCCTATCTATTAGAAATAAGCTTCCTAATCAATGAAAATATAGGTTTTAATATTTTTAAAATGATAAAATATGTGAAAGCTTGATATGAAACATATTGTTAACTACATGTGTATAGAGCTGTACATATAGAACTGTAACATGGTTTACCAGTTTAGCCTTAAATTATAATTGACAATTTTTATAAAATTTTCATGGCAATTACAATTAAATAGTCAATTATCTGAACTCAATTACAATCTAATTACAATGACAGCAACAGATTTTTTAAAATTACAATTATAATTATGCTATAATTGTAATTAATGATCAATTAAGCAATTATAATTATATTGTTGCTACAATACAAACAGATGTTGGTTTGATATATTTATTAAAGTTGTTTGTTATTATTATAATTATTATTATTATTGATATGAGAAATAAATATGGTAATAACTGGAATATTTAGAGATTATATTATTTAATATTTACTACCACACAAAAGTAATAAAAAGTGGTATCGTTGAGTACCGATACTGATTTACGAGTAATGAGTATGGGTTTAAATGTGAAAGGTGCCCATCCCTAGTAATCTCTACAATAACAATGGTTGTTGTGTAAAAACATTATTGTTTATCATTTTATTTTATGGACAAATAAATATACATTAGGTAAATATAGGAATACACAGAAAACACATGTGGTGAAACAGTATTTACTGTTTGTTCATTCCAGTCATACTAGTGGAGGCAAGCATTATCTGAAGCTACAGCTGATAATGAGCACTTTGGTTTTACGTGTGTAACCTACCCAGAATCCACTGCTGGAACTGTGATGAAAACCTTGTAGATTCTTTAGATTTATCATCTACAACAACTGAAAAAGCCAGGAAAGCATTAGTGAGAATAGATGAGTTGTAGTGGATCTTCTTATAACCATGACGACTAAGATACTGACCTTCTTTGAAGACTCCGCCCACTGTGAATGACAGCAGCGTATTCTGTGAAAACAAAGCAGTTTGGCTGAGAGTGAACAACATAAATGATGTAACTCAGTGTGTGGCAGATCAGACGTGAACTCACTGTGTAGGCGTTTACGTCCACGGTGATAGAGATGATGTCATGCTGAGTTTATGGCAGCTCGTTGAGGAACGTCACTACATTCAGTCGTGTGTGCGTCAGCAGATGGAAACGCATCACTAGGACAGTTAAAAAACAAGACAAACATCAGGTGGGCTCCATCATTACTAGGGTTGGGTATCGGTTACTACTCGCTACTTTTTCAACACTTCTGGTGCTTAATCATTATTTTAAACTAACTTCAAAATATCAAAATGCCCTTTTATTTCCAGAGCCAAATTTAACACATTTAACTCAAAACAACAAATAAACTATTATTAGATAAACTTAACATCAGCGTTTCCCACACATTCATTTATTTATGGTGGATAATGTCACGCACCTTCTTTCAGGCCGTGTTTTGTGTATGTGCTACGGTTAGAAATGAGGTCATTGATCAATGATCTGAGCAGCGGCAACAACGTCATGTGTGTCAAGTAATGTGTGACACCGACATCTTTGTTCTTATTGGGCCCGCTTACTAGCGTTTCCATGGGAACTGCTCCCATTCTCGTTCCAGGTTTCGGCACCAAACCCTAATCATTACAAGTCATACGTTGTAATGAAACAACACAATTCTTAAGATCTTAAATATTTAAACCACATTTTAAGTAATAATAATAATACATTATGAAACCAACTGTAATCAATGAATAATAATTCTAACCACTAAAAATGTAAACTGTATATAAAAGTATCACCTGGTGCTTCCAGCCTGTTAACCCAGTAACACAAACCATTTAGATTGTGTTTTAAAAAGCAGTGATTGATAAATACTTCCACTATATAAAACAACACATTCACAATCCAAGGTGTTTCCTTTGAGATGTCAAAGGAAGTGGTCAACATTGTGAATAATCTAAGGCCAAAAGATGTGGTGTGGTTACCTGTGTCTGTGTGAAAACTGTTCAGATCCAAAGCTTGTTGTGATCCATCAAAACGTTTAGACATGCATTGCTAGAAAAGAGGAAAAAACATCTTTAAAACAGTTTAAAAACATTCTTTTAAATCAGGGATGATCATAGTTCACTATTTAACCATTAACAGACAACAACTTTGACCAATTAATGCTAACATATTACTTTGTGCAAGTCCTAAAAAATAAGATGTACTATTGTATGTATTATTTTACATGGATATTAACATTTGGCTATGGTATTATTATTTAAAATAACTCAAAGTGTCCAGTAAATTTATAAACATCATTCTAATAATAAATGTTAAAGAAAGAAAGAAAGAAAGAAGTCTGAAGTCTTTGGTCACGAGTCCAAGTCAAGTCTCAAGTCTACAAAATAAAAGTCTTCTGTCTCTTCTGGTTGTAATGAATCTTCTGTCATCTGCTGCTATCTGGTCTCTGAAGAATACTGCACAGTTATATCTAAGAAATTCAAAGTATTGACTGTATTATTATCACTCCTTTATGTATTAGCATACAGTACCAGTACTGATTAGTTGGTTGTTATATGATCACTTTAAACAGGCTATTACAATATCAATCTTTGATTTGTTTACTGCAGACTCAGCAGTCAGCGCTCCTTTTGTTGTTGGTACCGTCCAGTTTGAAGTTGTTGGAACCAAATGTGATGACAAATGGTACAGCTGCAGGTTGCACACCTTTGAACCAAGCAGCAGCCATGTTGAAAGTCTCAGGTTAATCTGAGCCTTAATCATTAAACCTGATCAGATTCAGTAAACCATTGATGCCTGAGAGGAACTATAGTGACATTAATGTTGTTCTCATACATCTTTATATAACATATAAATAATTAAAAAGGAGCACTCAGAATAATCCATGTCACTACAACTTACATCTACCTTTTAATTGTATCTTATTTTATTTTTGACATACATTTAGTTAAAAACTAACATTTTCTTTAAGAAATTATAAATGTTTCTAAAAAAACAGAATTTAAAAAATGTATTTTATAGGGCTCTACTTATCCACAGATAAGATATATAATATTTGAGAGACACACACACCTTGCTTTATAAATATATACTGTAGTAAGAAACAGGATTGTGATAATTAAATATAATGTCTGGGTTAAAACATGTGGTATCATCTCCAACTGTGAACCACATTTTGAAAAAGCACGTCTTAATCACATTGGCTGGAGCGCTGCACATCTATTCATTATTATTGTATTACTGCTACGTTTTCATTTACAATGTATGAATTGAATGTTGTTTCAGGAATAATATGTATTCTTAGACAACATTTAATGAAAGTCAACACTTACTATTAAATGAAGTAATGATCAACATTGTCATCACTGATATACCAAGTATTTATAGATACATTTTATTTAGAACAGAAAGCAAAACAACTTCTGTCATGTTCATATCAGATGGTTTGGCTGCACCTGTTTCTGCAGGAGATGCTGCTGCTTTTTGTGTTTGTTAAAACTGTATTTCAAGATTGTGCCTTTTTGTAAGACTCTATGTTTAAGTATCGTTAATAAATGGCTTATAAAATCACTTAAGTCATTATTTCAAAATTCCTCTCAACTTTTAACATTTTTTTATTTATTTATTTATTTATTTTTTTTTAAGCGTGGTGGGCTTCACTACCCCCAGACTTAGCATGTTTTCTGGGGCAAACCTTAGGTCAGGATCCAAAAGTGGGTCACGGACAGCTGGTCAAAATAAATAAATACTTAAGTTAATGTCTCTCATGTTGGACTTGTCTTTTATTTTGAAATAAACTTTTCTTTTGATAGGTATGCTGTTAAATGCATGTGTGTTGTCGACAGTTATTTTTGAAAGCCTATATTTGGTTGGTTGAATTCTAAAAAAAAGTGGGTCGTGATTTAATGACTGTGGCAAAATGTGGGTCACAGGTTGAGACCAGTGGAGAACCGGGTTTACAGGATAATAGATGAAATGACTATTAATTACAGTATTGGTTATTTACAAACTTTAAATAAAACAATAACAAAATAAAAATAATAAACTGTATCTTTGTTAATATTTCTTCTGTAGTACTTAGATGTTGTTGTTCTCAGGGTACTACAGCTATTTTTTTTAGTTATTACTAATTAATGACATTAATACTGTATATTTATGAAAACATAAATCAGATAAAGTATCTTCTTAACTATATTTGCTATAGTAAATAGAGAGCCCTAATAAAGACTGTCCACAGGGTTATTGGTGTTATTGTTGACGCTTCCTTTGGGGGTGTGACTTTGTAGACGGTCCCTGCCCACTCCTTAGCTCATTAACATAAAGTGTGTTTTTCTGTAGTTTGTTCTCTGTGTTCCACTGAGTACACACAGGTTGTTCCACCTTTACATCGTCACATATTGATAGAGAAATGTGAGTGTGAATGAAGTGGGTCACCAGTTAAACTAGTCTCCAGTGTGTGTGTAACAGCGGATGAATGTGGTGAGTGAGTGAGTGAATGAATGGAAACACACGGAGTGTTCTAACCTCTTCCTTCACAGAGCACACATCTGAAAACTCCTCCGTTTCTTCTTCTCCGCTTTTCTCCATCTTTGGAGCAAACATTCCGTCCCACACATGGTCGGGATGACGAAGCTCCTCCAGCACAGCTTTCCTCCTGCAGCCTTCATCATCATCATCATCACTGTCCGTCTTACTCATACTCAGCTTCACTTCCCTCAATAATATTTGTTCCTTTTCCTCTTCTTCTTCTAGTTTAACGGTAGTCATCATCCAGCTCTGTCCGTCCTCCATTTCACTGCTTTGTTCCTGACTCTAGCTGGTTGCCAGATACAACCGACGATTCCCCGCATAAAATATGTTGAATATCCACAGAAATGCCCCAAAAACCATCCGTTCATCATACAAATAAAACATAAATATCACCTTTAACCAACGTTAAACTGTTATACGTTAAACTCACTAAAAGTTAGTTATTTTATAATCTCACAATCAGCGGGAAAATACTCAACCTGGCAACCACTTACAACTTTTGCCATGACGTCACAACCAACTTTTTATAAACCTTATTGACAAACCAGACAGAATAAATGTGTTTAATGGTGATTTAAGAGTGAATAAAGTAGTTACAGCCTGAAGGATTTGGTCTGTGGATGATTTAATGGATCCAGAGGAAATTTGAGTAGAAATAATTTTATGATTAAATTATGATGGTTTGTTCTCTGAAACAATTTGTTTAAAAAAATGTTGTTTTTTTGTTTGTTTGTTTTTTTAAGAAAAAAAAATTATTTAAGCATTGAACCATAATGTTTTTCTTCCTCTTCCTTTGAAAATAAATTATATTTTAAAAGTTATTAACTCTGATTTTAGTAAAAATATTCTGATGATATATTTGTGTTTGCTGAAGGCTAAAGAAAGTCATTTTAAAATGTTAAATAATATCTACACATGTAATGATTTCTTACATCAAATGTTTAACATTTATTTGGGTAACTGTTGGTTTTGTGATATTTATATTCATAGTTGAGCTTTGTTTTTTTTTTGTTTTTTTGTACATATAAATACACAATTATGTTATGGATTTCATTACAGGATTATATTTTGGTTCTGGATTCTGGTTTTCAGATTAAGTTTGAAATGTAAGGAAAAAAGTTATTTTTTGGTAAAACACAAATGTAGATATTTCAAAATGAAGCTGTTTTCACATTTTATAAATGAGTTGAAAATATTTATAAACAATGTAAAATGTGTCTCCTCTAAACCTTTTGTTAAATTAATTATTTTAGTTTATTAAACGTTCTGTTTATTTAATTATTGTTAATGTTGTGTATTGTCTTTTGATCAGTTTGTACAGTCTACATTAATATACAAACATCACACCATATCCAAGCAGCAATATTATTATTATTATTATTATTATTATTATTATTATTATTATTATTATTATTATTATTATTATTGAAGGGTACATTGCAACTTTGGACAATCTGATACCGCTTCTGTTTTGTAATGTTTCAATGACTTCAATAAATTTTTAAGATCAATTTTAAAAGCTTTAAAATTTGGGATATTTGAAAAATCTACATTTATTTTTTCTAAATATTATCAAATTGCTACATACAAATTCCACATCCTTGTCCTTCAAAATAAAAGCAAATGTAACCAAATGCTAATCAAAGCCAGGTATCACAGTGTGTGTGAGCAGCCAATCATCAACTCTTTCCTAAAACCTCTTCACCACAGAACAGGAAAAAAAGACGTGTTGTTGACTTTCATTATTAGTTTGACTAAACATGCAGCTGTAATCATCCATATTAAACCTAATCATTAAAAATATATTTACATGGATAAACATCATTCATTGTTTTAAAATTAATCTATTTCATTTTAGGAAATAAAAGAAATTATAAATATTTGTCCTAATTTTGATAATGTCTGTTTTCTAATAGTTTGAAGATATTATTTGTCTCTTTACTTGAAGATGAAAACATAGTTTAATAAATAACAGTGTCTAAAAACAATAACTTCCAATGAACAGTTTATTGATCTTTGTGGATACTGATGAATACTGTAATATTCCTTTAATGAAATGAATCAAGGCAATAGGAATAGCCCTGACTACTAATGAATGTTGTTTCTGAGAACATTTATCTTTAAAATCACAATGATTGTAAATATTACCATTGTCATCCATTAAATGTATTATAGTCCCTTTTCAATCCAATCTTTAAAGAATAAAGTTTTCCTCTTGTATAAAATACAGCTGTTATTCCAGATTGTAGCTTTATGTGGACTGAAGTGGTGCTTCTAAAGCATTTTATAATATAAAAACACCTGCATATGATCATGTGATCACTTAAAGGATGAAAATCACATGATACCTATCAAGTTTTGGATTTGAAAATAAGTGAAATTTTCTGGCGCCCACTACTGGCACCCACTACAATACTGTGAACATTCCTACTAGGGCTGGTGATATGGACCAAAACACATATCTCATTATATGTTCTCTAAATGGTGAAATATGATATAAATCTAGATAATTTTATCAAATAAAGTCTAATCAGAAAGAAAATTCTGGGTTAAATTTGCTGATGCAAAATGCTACACAGTGACATTTATTAACAAACAGATGATCAATATGTGTCACTCATTAATCATCTAACTGAGCTTTACATGTTGTTCTGAGAAGTAAAAGCAGCGACTCCTAAAACTAGTATTTTGATACATAATGTAATATATATATATATATATATATATATATATATATATATATATATATATATGAAATATAGTTTTCTATATCACCTAAATAGAAAACTCGATACATCTTGAATCTCGATATATCGTCCAGCCCTAATTCCTAAATTATAAAACAGTTTAAATAAAAACATAAATGTGTATATGAAGCACATGTGTTTATTTATTATACATACAGTTCACAAACAAGTCAACACGTTGTACATTTACTGTTCATTTCACGTTGCTTGTCTTTAAGTCAGACATTAACATTTTATTTTCATTATATATTTAATTATAATTTCTCATACTCACTCATGTGGTTCTCTGGTATTCACTAATGACTTATTAGACACATTTGTTGCAGACTTTACATCTTTTTAAACTTTTTGAAAGGAGTGTATATATTTGTGGCGCTTGATTTTTCATGGTGACTTATGTCGTTCCTTCCGCTGTGGGAGACGTTAAAATCTCAGTTATTAATCTAACAGAATGTGTAACTGTGTCCCATCCTGATGGTCTTTAGGAAGATAAACACTCTGTCACATTTTACAGCGTATTTACACCAGTTCTTTGTTTTTTTCACCAGAACGTCTTCATTCATCATCTTTTTTCTGAGTTGTTTCTGGGTTAGTTGCCGCTCAGGCTCCTCTTTTAGTGCCTGCAACACTCCCAGAGCTTCCTTTCCCTCCTAAAGCCTTGTAAAGACATAAAATAGATTACATTGATTACTACCTGCCAATATAAATGTTGTTCCCATTTTAGTTGTACAAAAAAAAAAAAGAATCATAAACATATTAAAGCTGTTAGTAAAATGATATTCTATAACTAATTACATGAAAAGATCAAAAACATAAATCAAGGTTTACTTGAAATATAATGGGTAATTCAGGAAACCTTGGCTTAATGGTTTTGGATGCATTATTCTTTTTATTATGGTGTGAGTGTGTGTTTGTGTAAGTGTAAGAAATCTGTTAAATGATCTGATACATTTACTGTTTATGCTGATTTTGACTAATATATATTATGGAGCTTGTAAAAGTTCCACCAAAAACATGTTATTATTATTATTATTATTATTATTATTATTATTATTATTATTATTATTATTATTATTATCTCCACTACAGTTGAAAACCTTGAATCCAATGATGATGTAAACTAAATCACTCCTAACGGTACTGTATTGGTACAGACAATGACACTGATGGTGACAGAAGTGGCGACACAAGCACTTTAACCATAATCCTTGAGAACAATGATGACCTCAGCGAGGACAGTTTCAATGAAGGTCTGTGTTAAAAGTGGGAACAATTCCAGAGTGATGTCGTAGTTCTGATTTGTGTACATCTAAACCAGTTTAAATCTGTACTGAGACTACATTTACCTCCGTCTCATGTGCCAGAGTACATTGTACTCAGTACCAAGGAGGGAGAGAGGGACTGTATCAAGAGTCTGCCCTGTATCAAGCCTGCTCAGTGGTAAGAACTGAACAGAATTGTGTCCTAGGCAATGGATGAGCTGTGTTGCATTTATATCTGTATCTATACCAGAAACAAATCTGTGTCTGCAGGTGACAGATAGAACACATTTTTGTGGAGGTACATCTTTTAAATTGACACATGCCTTGAGATGCGTTTAAAGTCCCTGGGAAACCCAGAAATGTCATTAGTAAAATATCCCCAGACAACCCAGAGACCACATGAAAACAAAACAGGACATGTTTAAAACCAGACGTATGGTCACCATACATGTCATCATTATTTAGTAAAATGCAGTGTTATAGTTTGGTCACATGGGGGAGATTTATAAAGTTTTATTATTATGAACATATGGAATTTTGGTGTTGTTTACCATATCTACATTGAAAAAGGAACCTTGGGATGAAATATTATTGAGAAAATATTTTCCAAAAAATATCAAAATAATATTAATTCACTCAAACACATCTGTAACTTTTACACACCCAGAAACACAATATATTGACTGTAAATATGATGTCTGCAATTAAAAACTGTATATTACAATAATTAGCATATTAGCACACACTTAGCTATAATAGAGCTTTTCATCTGTAAACCCTTCTTAGAAACCAATGATCACACAATGTGTTGCCTGTTATCTCACGCTACGAGGTGACTATTGTTGGAATTGTCCCTGTATAAATAAAGTTTCATTGAATTAATATGTGACCTTTGACAAATAAACAGTGGTTGCAAATATCAAACTACTTCTGTGTAACTCTATTGTAGTCCAGTCATCACATTTATAAACTATCTTAGTCATCTAGGATCTGTGCACCCTCAGAAAATCAGCTGCTCACATTATTTTGACCTGAAATCATCTGATTTTAAACCGTTTGTAATTCTTCTCCAGTCTGCATTGACTCCTCCCACCAGAGCGTCATGTTTAAGGGAAGAAGAAAATGAAAATGGATGATTTATTATTCATTTTATTTATGAGTTAAAAAATGCAGCTATATTCTGAAAATGAAAAATTATTTCTGTTAATGGATTTTAAATTGAATTATGGTACAGATATACTTCCATAGTTTATACAGTTGACGTAGCGTTCTTATTTTCTATTACAAGTTCACAGTTGTTTTTGTTTGCAATGCCTTTGAATAAGTTGTTTTGTGCCTGACTTGGCTAGCTACGCCACAAGTTTTCCCTCAGTGTCCTTAGGTCTCACATGTTAGATGGACCTTGACCTGAGACATGTTTGAATACTTTACATTGTAGTGTTGCACAAATGTTTGATCATTTTGTTTTTGCCTTCTTCACGTGACAAATCACAGCACTTTATACAGCAGCATATTATGTGTTTTGTTCATTGCTGTTTGTTTTGCTTTAAAAAAAAGTCTTAAATTGTTTTAAATTTGACATAAAAAGTGTGCAGCAACCACTGTTTCTGGTGTACGGTTCATACTGTTAATAAATGTTGATGGTACTCATTCTCCTGGTTGTGATTCTGATAAGATGTTTATTCTAACAACAAAAACTGGTTTTAAGGTTTTGGTTTTAGTTTTAATATAGATTTAGGTTTATTTCAAGATGAGTCAACTTGTATCAAGAAAGAGCTTAATCATTTTTCAATAATGCTGAGTCATTTTTTACTTAGATTAGTTGTTTTCTTCTTGTTCCGAAGCTTTAATTTGCATAAATTAAAAATGCAAAACATTTTTTAACAAGAATTATTTGTTTATATTCAGTATATTTCACTTGTTATTGTGTTGTAGGAAGTTTGATTTCAAGTAATTTAATCTAATAATCATCCATTTCTGCTTATTTTAACCCTTTAGAATACTTGTCTTGCTAACCACGACATTAAT
Source organism: Gouania willdenowi (assembly GCF_900634775.1). Taxonomy (NCBI): domain Eukaryota; kingdom Metazoa; phylum Chordata; class Actinopteri; order Blenniiformes; family Gobiesocidae; genus Gouania; species Gouania willdenowi. The sequence continues at coordinate 855,998 of NW_021145033.1, read as the reverse complement.
TCTAATTAAATTCAGTACATCTACACGTCTGCTATATGTTGTCACCACTAAAATGTAGTATTTTTTTTCTAGATCATCACCAACTCAGGTTGATCCAGGCTGATTAAAACCATCCCATCTGAGCTGGGACATGAACTGATCCATTTATTCACACATTAGTTTTTCTAATGTCTTTAAACACTTTTATTGATACACACAGACCTGGTCAGAGCAGGTTACACTCCCAGTTAGGATCATGGAAAATAACATTTGCTCTTTAGACTTCTTTTAGACCTGTGTCCTGGGTATGATGGGTTTACGAGGGGAACAGTACTCAGCCATGTTGGGAAGTCCAGAAATCACACAGCATCTCACGCAATTATATTCGCTGTGGTCCATGCCAGAAAATACCACAGACCAAGTATTTGTAGTGTAGTCATAGCACTCAACAATTCTGTTTCGTCTTCTACAAGAGACAACAAAGATCTTCTTGTTCATCACTGCAATGTCAAAGTTCCAGTGTCTGTGGACCATTTCAGGGACATCGTACCAGGTGTTGGTCACTGGGTCATAAGCCTCAGCAGAACTCAGATCTCTGGACCCATCGCTTCCTCCAACTGCAAAAATGTGGCCCTTATATGCAACGACTCCAAGTTTATACCGAAGTGTTCCCATAGGAGTGATCAGTGTCCACTGGTTGGTGTCTGGGTTGTAATACTCAGCAGTATTCAGTACTCTATTACTCTGTCCTCCACATATGTAAATCTTGTTGTTCAGTGTGGTGCAGCTGGCGTCTCTCCTCTCTTCATTCATTGATGCAATGAACGTCCACTCGTTGATGTTGGGCTGGTAGCGTTCAGCAATTCTCAGTGAGATAACATGATCATCCCTGCAGCCTCCCATAGCGTAGATGCATCCCTTTAGCACGGTAACACTCATTAAGTACCGTGACTCCTGCATTGGTGACATCTCCTGCCAAGTGTGTGTGACTAGGTTATACCTCCACACTCTGTTAGAGGGGTCGGTCCATCTTAAACCACCACCCACAATGTAGAAACATCTACCAAGGAAGACAGTGCTGTAGAGGTCTAAGTGAGTCATGGGATTCTCCAGACTGAATCGAGTGTGAACTGTGATCCAGCTGTTAGTTCTGTAGTCAAAGGCCTCTATGGCCTTAGAATATAATCTAAACATCAGTAAGACGGCGTTTGGCAAACGACGGCAAAACAAGGTGTTGTTGATCCCAGACTCAGAGCAGAGTAACGAAGGTTGAGACATGACTTTAAGGATATCAGAGACCAACAGGTGGGACTCAGGGTTGGTTTTTACCACATCATTGTTAAGCATATTGTCTGTGATGTAACTTTTGTCCATCAGCCCCAGTCGTACCTTTGGTAACAGAGTAGAAATGGCTCCCTGTCGTTCCTCAGGCATGTGGTTTATCCACCTTAAAACACTTTGATAAACTGTGATCTCCCAGGTCACAGTAAGGTCATCCTGACCCAGGATATCAGCCAGCTCCTGCACCGCAAGCTGCAAAAACTCTTCACAGTGTGAAACCTCCTCAAAATTCTCACAGATAAAGTCAAAGGCCTCATTCTTCAGTTGAAGCAAAATGGGAAAATAACAGGCATTTGTAAACTGCCACAGCCCAATGCAGTTTTTTGGGCAGAGACGATCCTTCAGAAATTCAAAGCATGGTTGTTCCAGACTCTTTACATTGAACTGATGCACTTCCATCATTAGATCAAAAATATTGCTGTTGTCAGAAATATAATAAGTAAAGTCACTGAGTCCAAGGAGTTTGTGAAATGTTCTGACAATGAAGATCATGTGAAGGTCCAAGCATTATAGAACTTCAAAGATCAAAGCATTTTCGAACCTAGAAGATCAAAGCATTTTAGAACCGAAAGCTTCCATTACTTCCAAACAGAATGTTACCATAGTTACCAGCAAAAGAGCTTTGCTGAGTGTTGTTAAGTTGACAATTTGTTATATTCTTAAGTAAAGTCACTGAGTCTAAGGAGTTTGTAGGTTATTGTGTCGCTCTCTCTGAAGGTTTTCCCTCATTAAAGAATACTCAATCTGCTGCTGAGTCCTTTGATGTGTGATCAGCTCCTGATGATGTCATCAGCAGAGTGTGTGATGATGTCACAATGAAATTCACACTGACATTCCTTTTGCTGGCTCCTGATTGGTGGATGGTGTTCTTTTTTTTTGTCCAGTAGCCAAATAGGGTGTGTTTCAGCTCTGCATCCTCACTTGAACTTCAGGAAATGCTAATATTCTAGTTTATTATTAGTTTACACTGAGCCTACAGTTTGAAGCATGCAGACAGTTGAGATCAGATGTCTGCTGTAATGTTTTTTCTTGTTTGAACTGGGTGTGTTAATTAAAATGATCATGTGTAGGGTTTCCTTTGGTCATTCATTTCAACACAATTTTGCATTGTACGGTACAATGAATGTACCTGTCTCTAAAAAGGACTTGGAGATAATACTCCTGTTTGACTTTTTACACCTTCATTTTAACAAACTACCAAACTGTGCAACATACAGGGAACCAAACAATTAAATGTTAACCTTGTAACGACTCATTTGGTCTCAGAGTCAAGTAGGAGTAACATGACCAGTTAGAATGGTGTAAAAACCAAACAACGTAGTTATTAATTTACCAAATGGAGCAATAAACCAAATTAGTGGAAACAATGACAATACTTTGTAGGGGAAAAAAAACAACTAAAAATTACACCTAGAAACTCAACGAAGAAATGTAGAAGGTGCAAAGTACTACACTAACGGTCAAACAGAAACACACTGCAAAGGAAATTGGATTAAAATGAAAAGCTCTAACAATCAAAGGGGAGTTGGTTATGATCAGAGCAGTTAGTGTTACTGGATCCTCAGTGGAAACTGGTTCATGTCCTCACTGAACCACTGAACTACTGACACACTGCAGTCAGTTAACAATAATCAGCACAAACATTAGGTTCGGGCGGTCTCTCTTTTTTCCTCCAAGCTCAGGTCCTCTACCAGAGGCCTGGGAGCTTGAGGGTTCTGCGCAGTATCTTTGCTGTTCCTAGAACTGCACTTTTCTGGACCGAGATGTCTGATGTATTTCCTGGGATCTGCTGGAGCCACTCCTCCAGTTTGGGGGTCACTGCCCCGAGTGCCCCAATGACCACGGGCACCACTGATGCCTTCACCCTCCAGGTTTTCTCCAACTCTTCTCTGAGCCCCTGGTATTTCTCTAGTTTCTCGTGTTCCTTTTTCCTGATGTTGAAGTCGCTTGGTATTGCTATGTCGACCACAACGGCTTTCCTCTGCTCTTTGTCCACCACCACAATGTCTGGTTGGTTCTCCATTACCATTCTGTCCGTCTGTATCTGGAAGTCCCACAGGATCTTGGCTCGGTCATTCTCTACCACCTTTGGAGGTGTTTCCCACTTTGACCTTGGGGTTTCCAGCCCATACTCTGCACAGATGTTCCTGTACACTATACACAGTGTCCTATTGTCTGAGACATTCACTCATATATATATATATATATATATATATATATATATATATATATATATATATATATATATATATATATATTAGGGATGCGCAATGTCACTGGCCCTGTGGATGAGTCTGTTGGCATCTGCGACCCTCAGTCTGCTCCCCCAGCAAACAACAGCGTAGAGGATCACACTCGCCACCACTGATTCATAAAACATCCTCAGCATTTTCCTGCAGATGTTGAAGGACCTCAGCCATCTCAGAAAATAGAGGCGGCTTTGGTCCTTCCTGTAGAGGGAGTCAGTGTTCCTCCCCCAGTCCAGTTTATTGTCAATCACCACAAAGACACATTGAAATATAAGAAAATACCATCAATATGGCAGCTCAGACTGAGTTGGTAAGGCTCGGACCCTTTCTTAAAAAGGTAAGTCTTTAAGTGCTTTTCAGAAGAATCTACAGAGAGGAAGGAGAGAGGAAGCCCACTGCTCCTCCATGGTGGGTTACAGTGCTGGCCCTAACCTCTCCCATGCCCTAGGCCAGATTTTCTTATAGTGCCCCCTTATATGCAGTTTTTTTTTATTCCAAGTAATTGATTTTTACATTATTGTTATATTATTATTATCAGGATCATTTCTAACACTTGCATAGTGGTCTTCAATATATCCACAAAGAGGCTTTATAGAAGGAGAAAACATGAGCAAAATTACTTTTTTGACATTTTATTTAATTTTGATGAAAGGGTTTCACATACACATATAAGAACACAGACAAGTAAATAAAAGCCAATTTAAATATCTTAGTGACAGGTTAAAAATAAATAAATAAATAAATAAATAAATATTAATATTATTAGAGTAAGGCTTTGCACAAAAACAAGATACAAATAAATGATAGATAGATAGTGGTGGGTTGGCTCATCAAGTATTCTTTTTAATCTAAATACTTATGACTAAAATATTTTACTATTTTGTGAAAAGATGCAAAACGTCCAGATTTAAGCATGGAAGGTCCAGTTGACAGAATGTTATATATGTCACTCACATGTACTACCCAAAACAATGTTTGACTGTTTGACCTACATAAAGATATTACATTAAAAAAGAAGAAAAACACTCATTTTCTTAATACTCTGTGTCTTATTTTCTCTAATGAAGCACGTTATTCATACATACTGTATATCTGTGTAGAGTCAAATGTGGTGATCAATCAATTCAACAATGTTGGCCCCAAATGAAGTGAAGCAAAGCAGATGAGAAAGTGTTTTATTTCTATTAACAACAGGCTGAGAGGAAACTTTGGTCCATGTGTAACACAGCAGTGATGGTTACAGCATTCATCCTCTGCTTCAGTGGATCAATCACATCTGAAATGAAAAAACTACAAAGACACACATTTATTTTATTTTATTTCTAGAATTATCTTTTGATAATGTTTGTTGTTGTGAGGATTAGTGACACAATGTGACAATATACAGTTATTTAAGTTTGTTTTGTGTGTGGTGTTATGATTTGAAAAATTATAATTAAAACATTTTAAAAATACATTTTAATCAGTTTTTTTTTTTTTTAATCATAAATTATTAGACATTTCAGAGGACTCCATTTTAATTCCAGGTGACCCCACATGGGGTCACGACCCCAAGGTTAAAAAACACTGCATTACATTATAGTGTACAGGAGTAGGGGGTACATGGCCTCAGGTTAAATGTTTGAAGGGGTTCGGACTGTGAAAAGTTTAGGAACCACTGCACTAGAACAATTGTTTACAGGAATTTAGTGAACAAATTAAGGAAAACAGATATTTTTTTTTACTGACTACAATTCTCCATCATATTATATCATTGTCCATCAATAAAACAGAAGTTGTACCATTAGTAATTACTCCTCTAATAAATGTGTAAATGTAGAACAGTGTCTTCCTCTTTGTGGAACACAGAGTTGTTGTGTCCTTAAGTCCCTATTCTCCACTATTGGGTGGTGTTTTCACTGGTAATATTACAGTAAATAGAACTAGTGGGGATTACACACTGCTATCAGGGTAGCTGATACCTCACTGTCACATTATTTATCTTATTTTTTACTACTGTAATGTGTCTGTATCTAATCCTTATTTTTAACAGCCTTTTACTTAATTATGTACTTTTAAAACATTTATTCTTTCTTTCTTCTTGTTCAACATTTATCCTTTTTATTTGTAATATTTGTTGAGCGGCTGTAACGTAAGTAATTTCTCCCTGGGATAAATAAAGGACTTCTGATTCTGATTCTGGTTAATATTATTACCTGTGACAATGTTATTTGAGATATTTACAAATCCTGTTATAACTAGTCAGAACAAAATTTTAAACTTTTTACTTATATGTTAACATTTCTGGAAGACTATTCTATTCTAATATTTATTATATGTCAGATATATATGTAAATCAATTAGCAAATCAATTGCTAAAGATGAATAAATTAAGGCAAAACTAAATTACATTGGGTGTTACACTGAGCCAAACAGTGATGTTTATGTAAAAATAACTAATTATTTATTGTAATAAAGACAACAATATTCTTAAGGCGTAGGCTAGTGTTTGATACATTTATAATGTCTACTGAATACAGAAAAAGACGATTTACATGGTAAACTCTGCTTTCAGTTCATTAAAGATAAGAACAATAGATTTTTAGTGTTTTAAGACAAACTAACATCAACTACTGCACAAAACAAGACATAAACACAAGCTCACTGGGGACATCTACTGGTGAGATTTAGAGATATAACTTTAGTTGGAAGTTGTACAACTATTTAACAGTTGTAGTTAAGATGTGGAAATTGATTCAGGGATTTTTTTGTTGTTGCATTGTTTGCACAAGTAAATTATTATATTTTTTTACCTGTTTATTTTTCATTTATCATAAAGTGTTACATTTAAGATAAAACAATATAAACTTTATTTGTCCCACAAAGAGGAAATTTACAGTGTTTTAGCAGCTGTAGATAAATAAACAAGGTAATAAACAATAGGAGATATTTACACACACATGGTCCTGTACACAGTACAGTGAGAAAGAGGAAAGATAATGGTGCATGAAGGAACATTACACAATAAAAATAATACAAAATTTAATTCTAAAATTGTCTTTTTCTAATATGTTTATCTAAAGTCTAAGTTTAGTTTTTTATTTCAAATTTTTGAAGGTGAGTACAAACATGACAACAGTATAATGTACATTATAGTGAATTATTTTCCTTTTTAAAAAGCTGCATTTATTACACTTTGATCGACATAATTCAATAATTATTACTGTTTTTTTTGTTTTCCAAAAAGTGCTTACATAAGTATCTTCAGTTATTATTTTTATTTGTATTTTTTTTACCCTTTTGAAATGTCCAGTTTACAAACCAGAACAAATAAAGATACTTGATGGTAGACTACATTAACTGTCACTTTTAATCTTAAAGTACATATTAATACAAGAGCACATCTCAAACAAATACATAACAATTATAATGTAGTTGATAATATAAAATTAAAAAAAAAAAAAACATTTTCCTGATATGTTACAGTGAGAAAAACACAGTTGGAGGATGTGGACACCTCTCACTTGCACAGGTACAATAATCTTATTATTATCCTGCTGTGTGAGTGTGTGTGACCCAGGCTTTGTGTTGGCCAGCAGGTTGTGGGTTTGAGTCCAGCTCACAGCAAGGAGCACATCTAGTGACTCTGTTAAAATACACCAGAAATATCTATATAGAGGTACAGGTGACACTGTCTATGATATTTCACTATTGCTTTTTGCATCTTTTCCTTTGTGTGAGGGAGTGTAAAAATTGTCCCCTGCCTTTGAGCAGCTAGCGCTCTACCATTTGAGCTAATTCCCCTCTCACTGAGAGGATTGGGAGTTGATGAAGTAGGTGAGTGTAGCTGCTCAACAGAACAAGAGTATTTAGTTACTTTGAAGGAGTAAACCAGGAACGCTGGTCAACACAGTGAAACTGTTCTTCCTGATGGACAAGCTTTTCCTACATGTTGGTGGATTCTGAAGAGAATTCTTCTTCTTCTAATCGTCAAATCATCTTCTTACAGAACATTCTAAGAACTGTTCATAATCTATTAGAAAAACCTTTTTACTGTGTTTTTCTTTCTAAAAGATGTATGTGTTCTTTGTGGTTATCATGACCT